>NC_047519.1:25234172-25316672 GCF_902827115.2 Pseudochaenichthys georgianus
GAATTGTGGGTAGCAGAGCGGTCCGTCTCCGCCGGAGACACCGGAGTAGCCAGCGCCAGCCAATCAAATCCCGTTTCTGAAAATCTGAACCGCGTCTAAGCTGGGAGAGATATCCCGCCGTTCATTTCTATATTTCAAAAAAAGTTGGAGGAGAAACTAACTATCGCCGTAGCAATCACCCGGTTTTGTATGACCAGACCCTCTTCACCTACCGGGATACAAACCGGAGGAACCAGGCATGGAGGGAGGTGGCAGAGACAGTGGGTGAAACTGGTAGGTTTTCGCCTGTTTGGGGAGTTTATATATATATTGCTCCCATCAAATCCCCGGGGTTTTTTGCTTTGTATGTCGGGGGCGGGAGATTCATGTGATTGGTTGTTGGCCGTGTTGCTTGAATAAAATCCCTAAACTCCAGACACGCCCAGCTCCAAGCTTTTTTTAAAGCTGTAGTGTGGACGCTCCGTGAGAGCGGCTGCTCACCTTCTACCAGACGCCGAGAGGAGGAAAACAACACGCCGGCTGCTCAGCTGTTATCAGCCACCTGACGCCGAGAGGAGGACGGCGACAACTCGTTTGCTCATCTGCTGCACAGGAAGGCGACAGGAGCAACGCGGTGAATGGTGCCGGGAAGCTTTTCGGCGCTTGGCACGGAACTACGTTCATCTAACCCAGTGTTTCTCAAACTTTTTCATACCAAGGACCACTTAACCAATAAAAAAACACTCGCGGACCACCTAACTCCACAAATATCCAAAAACACATCGTTTTTTACAAATCGCCTGAAAATTGTACAAACAAGTGGCAACATGTGTGATTAATGTGCTTATCTGGGCTATATCATGCAATCGAAAGTGAAACTTAAGCTTGTTCCATTGCGGAGATATTCCCGCGAGAGTGCGAAAAACTTAAATAAATTTATTTATTTCAAATGTGAAATGTTACCAATATACTCACGGACCACTAGGGGGCGCTCACGGACCACCAGTGGCCCGCGGACCACACTTTGAGAAGCACTGATCTAACCCCTAGTTTCCACCGCGGCGTCCGCAAGGATCGCGGCCACTCTATTCAATGGGTGCTATTCCACCAGACGCGCCGCGTTACGGCTCAGAAGCGTCCCAGAAGCGTCTCGCCGCTGGGCTCCGCTCGAAATAGGATTGAAGTCTATTTTTCGACGCGACGCAGCCGTAAGGTAATGTCGGGCAGGAAGTGGAACGGTGACAGCATCCGGCCCACCCCCCAAATAAACTCATTTGCAGACCCCCCTTCACATCACTCCATCGTCTCCACAACGACACGCACAATGGACGACGAAGTTTTTATATTGGAAGTTGAAAAACACTTGATTTTATATGACACAACGCTAAGGACACAACGCATCTTTTTTACAAGGACAACACCAGCGTTCTCCTTCGGTTTACAGGCACTGTATGCGTAAATTATATGGAATAATTATGATGATGAATGCATTTTTTTTACCACTAAAATACAGCAACCCATCTTTGATTCATGTTGTTTTTAACTGGATTATTACAATTGTTATTAATTATGTCTGTAGTCTACAACACAACAAAATAGGAAATAACAACAATAAACACGATTTAAACAGACACAAAAATAAACCATTTAACTACGTAGCCTACTTACTTTCTTGTAGAAGTACAAATGTCCAGGAAATATGCCCAAATCAACAAGAACTGCGAGCCGGCATGCACGACGCTCCGCTTCCGTAACGGCCCGTCCACACAGCGGCGTGCGTTGACGCTTCCCCATTCACTTTGAATGGGGTGACGTCACTTTTAGCCGAAATGCATCGTGGGAAGCGTAGCTGGCGTGGCTCGCTGCAAAAGTTGAGCAATGTTCAACTTTTGACGCCTCGGCGAGGCGTCAGCCAATCGAATCATATGCCAGTACAAGCTCTAGCCAATCAAACCGCTGCTTGTGTGTCAGGGGCGGGAGATTCATGTGATTGGTTGTTGGTCGAGTTTCAGACACGCCCGCCGGCAAGCGTCAGCGCACGCCGCTGTGTGGACGGGCCGTAATGCTTCTGAAACGCTCGTGAAACGCGCCCGGTGGGTTATGACGCCGGAGGAGGCCGGACCAAAACCGCGGCGCAGCCGTAACGCGCCGCAGACGGACCCAGTGGAAACTAGGGGTGAGGAGGTATGTGTAGCGCGCTACAACTGGTTTAAATGGCCATAGGAATTAAGTTGTGTGCACACATAAGGGGCGTAATTCCAATGCATTGGTTGTGAAAGGGATGAACAATAAGCGCTTGTATTGTACTGATTGATTTGTGACAATCCGTTTGACTTTAAGACATTCAAATATGGAGGAGCGCGCTGCGGACATACCAGCAGCTGCCAGCGCGTCAGATTACGCGCTGGCAGGCTGGATAGCGTGGCCAGCTGTAGTGATGCGCAAAGCACTATGCGGGTAGTTAAACTCTCTGCCAAAGCACTTACGGAAAAACTTGAGAGGTTGCAAAATGGCAGAAAGGCTAAGCTAAATAAAGCTAGCAAATTAAGAACAAATATAAAAGATTTGATGTTAAGTGCTGAACATGCTAAGGTTCAAAATGCTCTGGATGGTTATATTGAATTGTGTGTTGAAGCCAGGTCTATGCATGACACTTTAATGGGTTTATTGCCACATGATGAAAGGGAAAGACATGAAACATGGTTTAAAGCCAAAATGATGTTCAATGATGAATTTATTGTCCAAATCAAGGTGTGGGTTTGTGAAACCAAAGGTACTGGTGATAATAATGATGAAATCAATCCTGATGACAGTGTTTCTAATGTTGGTAAATGTTCAAACAAAAGTGACAGCAGTACAAAGTCAAGTACAACTTCATCAGCACAAATTATAGCAGCAGCAGAAAAGGCTGCAATTGTTGCTCGCATGGCAGGTTTAACTGAGAGGCATGCACTGGAGGAACAGGAACTACAATTAAAGCGGAAAAAGGAAAAGCTTGATTTGGAAACTGAGCTAGCTGTATCTACTGCTAGGCTAGCAGTTTTACAGGGTTCACATTCACGACGTTCCTCTCTTGCACCAACAAATGGAATGAACTCATACCTGGAAAAGGAAAAAAGGAAACTGGCATTGTTAAACATACTTAACCCCCTAGCAAAGGAGTATGATTCCACATCATGGAAAATATCCTCCAGCAAACCAACAAAGATGGACATGGGACCAAAGCAAGCTGAAAGGCAGTTTGCATGTAAGGAAGATACTTATGTACAAAAGCAACATTATCTGGGAACATCACATGGGTTAACTGGTGAATCAACTGCATGGGAAAGTCAACAGGAAAATCACCATCAGCAAATCAATCAAATTCCACCTGAAGGTTTATTCACGATAATGCAAAAGCAAAATGAAATAACAGCTGCACTGGTTCACCAGCAACGTTTACTGTCTCTACCAGCAAGAGACATTCCTATATTTGATGGAGACCTGTTTCAGTACAAGGCTTTCATTAAAGCATTTGAACAAGGAGTGGAAAACAAAGCCAGCAAAGCCGACTGCTTGTACTATTTAGAACAGTTCACAAAAGGACAGCCACAGGAACTGGTTCGTAGCTGCCAGCATATGGCTCCAGAACGTGGCTACATTGTGGCAAACGGTCTTTTGCAAGAACATTTTGGGAATGAGTACAAGATTACATAGGAAAGGCTCTAGCTTGGCCAACAATAACAAAGGCAGAAGACATTAAAGCACTACAAGCCTATGCTTTATTTCTGCGTGGATGTGCTAATGTGATGGAAGAACTTCAGTACATGCAGGAGTTGGGTTTGCCCTCCAATATGAAAATGGTTGTCTTCAAGTTGCCATACAAACTAAGGGAACAATGGAGAAACAAAGCTCATAACATCATGGAAGCCTCACACAACAGAGCTCATTTCATTGACTTGGTCAAATTCATTGAGAGACATGTACGAGTCCTTTCTGATCTGATCTTTGGAGACATCGGGGATTCAGGACATAAATCAGTTGCTATAAAATCTTCCAACATGTTTCAGCCACAATCAAAGAACAGAATGAAAGGAAGTCGTTTTGTCGCTACAGTATTCCCAATGAGTGAGGTCGGAATTAAAACGACAAATAACTCAAAACCACAGGAGAGCTTGGTGTGTCAGTGTTGTGATCACAACACTCACGTTTTCGACAGATGTAAGCAGTTCAGCAAAAGGAAGCACAGACACAACATTTTATTTCTAAAGGAGAAAGGAATTTGCTTTGGATGCTTGTGTATTGGACACATAAGCCGGGACTGTAAACAATGCTTGATCTGTGAGGTTTATGAAAGGCAACATCCTACTGCGCTCCACATAAATACATCTAATGTGGAATTGGGACAAACCGCTAAATCACAAACCCCCCCTCAGACATGTGGACGTACAGGGGCCGGAAAGGATGGCTGCATTCTTTCAATTATTCCAGTGCAGGTCAAGTCCACAAAGGGAAGTGAGATTATACAGACCTATGCATTTTTAGATCCTGGAAGCACAGCCACATTCTGCTCAGAAGATCTCATGCACAGATTAAACATCACAGGAAAAAGGACTAATTTTCTATGGGACAGAAAAAGGTCGTTCCAGCTTACTCCTTATTTGGGATGGAGGTATCTGGTCTTGAGGAAAATAACTTTAATTCTCTTCCAGAAGTCCTCACACAGAAGCAAATGCCAGTAACCAAAGAAAACATTACTACAGCCGCAGATGTGAAGAGGTGGAATCATTTGTCAAAAGTTCATATCCCCAGCATAAATGCCAATGTTGACATGTTGATTGGAACCAACGCACCCAAGATATTGGAACCTTGGGAAATATTCAACAGTTGTGGAAATGGCCCATACGCTATAAGAACAGTGTTGGGATGGGTCATCAATGGTCCTTTACATGGAAGCAGCAATGGCAGCGATGTTGACATGGAGCTTTCTTCTGTTGTGGTGAATAGGATTTCTATTTCCAAATTGGAGCTCATGCTTAGCAGTCAGTATAATCATGACTTTAATGAAAAGCCCTCAGAGGAAAAAGAGATGTCAAGGGAAGACCACAAATGTATGGAAATCATGAATACATCTGCAACACTACAGGACAACAGGTACAGCCTGAAGTTGCCCCTTAAGACACCTGACGTCCTTCTTCCAAACAACTTTGCAGTGGCAAAGGCTACTTGGAATGAGGAAAAGATTTGTGAGTAACCCAATGTTGCATAAGGAATATGCCAGCTTTCTGAATGGAGTGATTGAAAAGGGTTATGCTGAACAGGTACCAACACAGCAGCACTGTGGCGGTGGAAAATTATGGTACATCCCACACCACAGTGTTTACCATCCACGAAAAGGTTCTTTCCGAGTGGTGTTTGATTGTGGTGCCACATTTAAAGGAACATCATTAAACAATGTACTTTATCAAGGTCCCAACCTCACCAGTTCACTGCTTGGAGTTCTCACTCGTTTCAGGCAGGAACCTGTGGCATTTATGGGCGACATACGGGCTATGTTTCACCAGGTCAAAGTCACAGAAGAAGACCGAGATTTCCTTCGTTTTCTCTGGTGGCCAGAGGGAGACTTCACCAGAGAGATCCAGGAATACAGAATGACGGTGCATCTGTTTGGGGCTGTCTCTTCTCCCAGTTGCGCTAGCCATGCGCTAAGGAAAACTGCTGACGACAACAAGTCTAACTTTTCTGCTGAGACTGTTGAAGCAGTTAAGCGAAATTTCTATGTGGATGACTGTTTCATGGGTTTGGGCTCAGAGAAGGCAGCAATACAAATGGTTGAAGATCTTAATGCTCTCTGTAAAAGAGGAGGTTTTGTGCTGGAAAAATGGATCAGCAATAGTCGGGCAGTTGTGCAGACAATCTCGGAAGAGCAGAAGGCTAAAGAGCTAAAGGACCTGGATCTGGATAGAGACAATCTTCCTCTTGAGAGAGCTTTGGGACTACTCTGGTGCGTCGAGTCAGATTCCTTTAAATTCAAGATGGAAGTGAAACAGCAGGCTCTAACCAGACGTGGCATGCTATCCACAACAAGCTCGGTGTATGATCCTTTGGGTATTTTGGCACCAGTCACTTTGCCAGCCAAGATAATGCAACAAGAGCTTTGCAGGAGAAGCTGTGGATGGGATGATGCCATTCCACCAGATATCGTACACCAGTGGAGACGGTGGTTGGAGGACATTAAGTTGTTGGCATCACTCAAAGTGGACAGGTGTATGAAGCCAAAGGACTTCGGTGAACCCATACACTGTCTGCTTTGAGAAGAAAATATTGGATAACAAGTGCTAACTCTGCCATAAGGAAGATCATATCTTCATGCCACTTTTGCAGACGTTAAAATGGAAGAGCTATGGAGCAAAAAATGGCAGATCTTCCAAAGGAGAGAATTATTCCAGATCTACCTCCATTCACCAATGTTGGAGTGGATTAATTTGGACCTGTGGAAATCAGAAGGGGCAGATCTACGTGCAAGCGTTATGGAGTGATATTTACCTGCTTAACAAGTAGAGCAGTTCACTTGGAGGTTGCACCCTCTCTTGACACTGACGCATGCATAAATGCTATAAGACGTTTCATCAGTAGAAGAGGTCAAGTTGTTCATATGAGGTCAGACAATGGAACCAACTTCATTGGAGCAGAAAGAGAACTAAGAGAGGTCCTCGCTGCATTGAATAATGAGAAGATTCAAGGAGCTCTAATTTCAGCTGGAGTTGAATGGAGTTTTAATCCACCAGCAGGATCTCATCCTGGTGGTGTTTGGGAGCGCTTGATACGCATGGTAAAGCGCGTCCTCAATTCAGTTGTGCAGCAACAGATGTTGAATGATGATGGACTCCATACAGTCATGTGTGAAATTGAAGCCATTCTTAACGATCGGCCAATCACCAAGCTGTCTGACGATCCAAATGATTTGGAGCCTCTAACACAAAATCATCTTCTTCTTTTGAAAGGGAAACCAGCTCAGCCACCTGGATTGTTTGAACCATCTGACATGTATGTGAAACGTCGCTGGAGACAAGTTCAGTACATTTCTGATTTATTTTGGAAGCGTTGGGTGCGAGAATACCTGCCGTTGCTACAAGAGAGGCAAAAGTGGATCCAAAGGAATATAGTCGCTGGTGATATTGTAGTCATCATGGATTCCTCAGCTCCCCGCGGTTCCTGGCCTCTTGGCAAAGTATTGGAGGTTTTTCCTGATAAAGGAGGACTGGTGCGCTCTGTCAAGTTACAGACCAAGACCAACATTATTGTGCGACCTATTACTAAACTATGTTTAGTACAGGAAGTGTAGGATGTGCATTTCTATGTATTGAAATATGATTTTTACATTTGGCTCCTTAATTGTTTTCAATTGATACCTGTACTATCAATTAGGGGCTGGTGTGTAGGAGCCAATTAACTGTGGGTATAAAGGTAGGAACCTATGTGTGTTGGTGAGAGGTTCCGCCGGAAGGCCCATACAGGTTTTGACCACACACGGAGAGCACACACGGAGAACACACTCACAAGGAGCACACACACACGGAGAACACGCACACAAACACGGGATTAAAAACAAAGCAAAAGGTATTGTGTAAACCATAAATATCGTGTGGTGAATGAAACAAAGAAACCAGTAAAAAAGGGAAATAAATGGACTATTTCGAACTGGAAACGTTGGTTCTGACTTTTATTCGGCAGCAAACAAGGTGTGCGTCAATTACACCCACCAAGCGGATCCTCAGAGGCTTAAAGCGTTGGCTTAGCCTCTACACTAAACAAACCTCATGTGTATCTTTCTTTTTGAAGGAAAATCACACACTGACGAAAGCACACACACACCTCATGTACAAATAGACAGCCCACAACATTAAAGCCCCTTTAGAGCATGCAAGATCAAGAGGAAAAACAAAGTGAATGACATGGACATGCTATGATTTCCACTGGAAGAGCCAGCCAGTTTCTAACATTATACCTGCAGTAAAAGTGGACATGTTGAGGAACATTTAAAGTGTGTTTATAGAAAGACATCTGTAAGTCAGTCACGGGACCTGCCACAATTTATAGCATCTACAGGGAAGCAAAATACACAACTCATATCTGCAAAAAAGAGTTGAGAGACTGAGATGAGAGGGAAAAGAGAACATACAAACACACACAAACACATGCACACAAGATGGGGATATTTCACTCTAGGAGGCGGTGAACTTTCTGAGTGTGATGACGATGAGGGCGAGGAGGACAGAAGTTCCTAAGAAGACGGCTATAACAATGGCTGTGATGGCCCCTGGCCCCAGCACCCCTGCACACACAAACACATGGTTTTAATCATTTGTTTAGATATAATTGAAATAAATTTGGTGTATAAAGTGATGATTTTACATTGTTCATCGAGCAGGTCCGGAGAGTGTGTGTTGTCCTCGTAGTCGAAGGTGAAGGACTGCTCCGTCGTGTCATGGTTAGGGTCTTTGGTGGTCACGTCACTGGGTGGTTCTCCTGACGTGGTGTCCTGGGTGTCTCTGATTGATGAGTCTGCAACTGTGTCTGCAGACCAAAAGGAAAACTAAATTCCACTTGTGCTTGTTTTAAAAGGGATGTTTAGATTCTTTAAAATAGCGTTTAATGACGTCATTATCCATGGTCAGTACCAACAGTATATGGGGGCCATCATGACCATAATTTGGAAAAACAGAGAGAAGACATGGGAGCTTGTGTACTTCTGTAGACGGGATAGCAGCAGATTGTATTCAAGCTCCCTAAAGAAAGGCCCATGCTTTTGCTAATAGTATTTTTACATCACAAAAATGGGAATTGATTGTCTAACTAAAACTAACTAATTGAAGCAGCAGTTTACCAGCATCTCCTTTGTTCTTTGAGTTAAAATTACCTTTTTTGTTGAAGGAGTCTGGTGGCTTTGACCAGATATTGCTGATCTCACCATTTGAAAAAACTGTCACAGCAATGTAAAGCAGTGAAAATATTTTAAATATAGCGTTCACGTAAACTGACAATTTTTTCAATGGGCTAAAATATATTTTGATGACGTCCCTATTCACAGCAGTGCAATGCTTTGCAACCATGCTGGCACTACTGTCTGTTTTTCCAAACTCAGGGAGTGCTAACTGCCATGTACTGTTGATAATACCCCATTCAAACAATATCTCAAGCATATCTTAAGCATGGCTGATCTACAAGCAGTCACTTAATCCGTGTGCAGTATAATTTTACTGTATGTTTTCTAACGGTAGTAATTTCACTGACGACGCAAACAGCTTTGCTAATGACTCTATTTTACTATTTTCTGGATGTGGAAGCCTCTGGGATGCAGGGCTGCACACATGTCTGTAATCACCCCAACAGCCTCTCTCTGTCTCACTGGGCTAACGGCTGAGGCTTACGCATAAGGATGTCTTTGTAGAGGATGAACATTTTTGACCGTTTAAGCTACGGTTGCCTTTTAAAATATTTCAAGGTTTCAACAAAGTTTGTCTATTGTCTAAACAAATCCTTAAACCGTAATGATCCAAACGGAGTAGTAGATATGTTTTGCTTTACCAGGGGAGGCAGTTGTTTGTGCATGAGGCTCAGCTCGTGTACAACTCTCTGTGCAAATTATCCTCTCTTCTCTTTCCATCCCAAATTGTCCTCTGACATTCCTCCCATCTGAGCATGAAGTTACCCTGAGACTTTTCACACCTCTGCAGTAGCCAAAGAAACAAGGTTGCTTTCTGGGCCACATTTCTGTTTCCTAACACGACTTAGTGCTGACAAACCACCAAAATAACGATTGTTGTAGACATCTTTATGGTAACTGACAGCTGTATAGCTTTTCTTTTGAAATCCAGAGGAACAGGGGAAAATGTCATCTTCACCTCCCCACAAAAAACCCACACAAGCCCACCCACTCACGGATTCTCTCAACCTATCCTCAACTCTACACATAAACAAAACCATAATCCAAACATATTTAGACTCAGTTTATTTAACATAAACATATTTACTTTGTAGCCTCTGACACCCTTGGTAAACTTGACCCTGCTTCACATCTTTCTTCCTCTTTTTCCTCTGCCATTGTCAATGGAGAATCTTAGTATCTTATTTCACGTCATATGATAACATCTCTTAAGTTTAAAACATAAGCATGTTAGCTGCGGTATAATTCTGATATGCTCTTCTGATGTGAGTATTTTGATGCTGCTGTGTTGACTGAGTCGTGTACAGCTTCCTGTCCTGTTGCTGGCTGGAGGTTTGGAGGCCCGGGCCTCTGGCCAGCTCAGCCATCAATGAGGCCTTCAGCCGAGGGCACAAAAGGCAGCTTGTGCGGCCATGGAGGGCGGCAGGCTGCAACCAGTAACAACCGGCCAGGCCCAAACCGGCACCGGCTGGGTACTTGATGTCAAACAAACTTGTTTATTAAATAGCCACTGTGTGTAAAAGGCTGTGCCCTCTGGACAGCTTGATTTAATAGGAAGGCAAAAATAATAACATGATGTTTTCCGTTGCTGTTTGTTTCCACACGAAGGAGTTCACTCAAGCTTGCAATTTCTGTTTAAAGCATTAACATAACTGAGGCCTCAAGGAAAAAAAACATAATTCTTGTCAGCTGACAACTAGCTACTCGGTCAGTGGAAACTTTTTTGGCTGATGTACCCCACAGCTGAGCTACCTTCATCATCATTTTCATCATCCATCATGTTGTGTGTCACTATGGGTTTAATAGGCTACGTTTATATTTTATTATGAATAATTGTAACTAATTCTTCTTCTTTTTTTAATTTAGGCCTACTTCTTATCCATTTACTTAAAGGGGACCTATCATGCAAAATGCACTTTTGTACGTCTTTTATACATGAATATGTGTCCCCGGTGTTCCAGGGAACTCACCAAGTGTCAGAAAACACAACCCTCTCTATTTTCCTCCGTACCCAAATCTAAAAAAAAGGGCTGCAACGGATCTGATACAGACTGATCCAGATTTGAACACTGTCCTGACGTCAGGACGGTGGCGCTACGGCTATTGGTAAATTATCCACCTATCAGGGGAATGAGAGGTTGGGCCACAGCCGGCCATTGCTGCTCGAAAGCGCTGGAGACGCTGTAGTACATATGCCAGGCCTGGAAGTGGCGCTGTAGTCTGCCACAAAAGCAGCGAAGAAGACTTCTTCTGCATGGTTGCCCTTCTGTTTATTCTCTGCTGTGGCTCTTTTTCTCCCTCCCCGAGGCAAGCGTTTGCGCCTCCTGCTTTAAAACAAATGAATAATGACTCTATATAATCATATGTAAGGGATAATGTGCAGCGACGCGGTCCCATAATGACCAAGTCGCTGCACATTATCCCGCTTATTACATGTATGGCCACATTCTCAACAAAGTAACGACATGACTCCCAATATTAATTGAAATGCTTTTATGGATTTAGAAAATGATTTTATTGATTTAAAAAATAGTTGTATTGATTTAAATTGACATGCATCCGCTAAGAAAAATAGTAATTACAGATTTGAAAACATCGTTGCTTGCTTTAAAAGTAGCACAATTAATTATGTCAAACCTTGGAAAGTATCTAGATATCCCTGCCCTAATGCCAAAGTAACTGCCAACTCCCCTCTCCTGCAGGGGTGCGTGGTCAGTTGCAGCTCACAGAATCAGCCCCCTGCAAAAACAGGGCTGGAAAGAGCAAATAGAGCGAAATGAGGCATGGCTAAAATGCAGGATCTGTTTGGTATTTTGAAATAAAATATATATTTATATACTTTATATAGGTATGGCCCTACAATATATGTTTCAAATATAGCATGATAGGTCCACTTTAAGCTACCTGTTGCTAATTGTGTATTCTTCACTTCTAGCTATCTGTTGCTAACTGTTGCTAACTGTTTATTCCTCAGTTCTAGCTACCTGTAGCAAACTGTATCCCTCACTTCTAGCTAACTGTTGCAAACTGTGTATCCCTCACTTCTAGCTAACTGTTGCTAACTGTTTATCCCTCACTTCTAGCTAACTGTTGCTAACTGTGTATCCCTCACTTCTAGCTAACTGTTACTAACTGTGTATCCCTCACTTCTAGCTAACTGTTGCTGACTGTTTATCCCTCACTTCTAGCTAACTGTTGCTAACTGTTTATCTATAGCTAACTGTTTTCTTCATTCATTACTTTTTAGCTAACTATACACCACTTTAAGCCAACAATTGCTAACTGTTAATTCATTGTTTTTAGAGAACTGTTTTTCCCATTATTTCTAGCTTACAATTTATCAATTAGTTATTTTGCTAATTTTCTTGCTAGCTTAGCTACTATTTTGTTCTACTGCAAAACATTGCTTAATTTTTTACACAGGTATGGCAGCTTAGTAATTGTATATTTATTAAAGATTAGTTTCCCACAAAGTGTGTAATCTTATTTGCATTTTAATTGTCTGTAAACATATTTTTTTATTATATCACAATTTAGCTTTTCGTTTCGTTACTTTTTCCTATATCACCACTACACAGGTAGCCCCCAGGATACGGTAAGGATTACCTTTGCTTAGGAATCATTACACACTTTTTGAGTCACACTTTTTAAAGATGACTAAGTGTCAATCAAGAACCCTCTAGTCTATATGCAAGTCCAGACTCATAAAAGCCTGGCAGACTGTAATGGAGGTTGATTTCAGACACTGAAAACACAGAAGGCCATTTGTTGGTAGACCTCTTCAGTCAGGATTTCACACCAGCCGGAGAGATGACAAAACGCACAGACGTGTGTGTGAAAGACAACCTGGCCAAGCAACTTAAACCGTGGAGGACGCAGCTCAAACATGACATCGATGGACTTATGTGTCCTTGCTTCAACTTTTTTTTACTTATAGGGGATTTTCCATTGTAAAATATGTGTGAAATAAGGAAGATTTAGGTTACAAAACTAGTGATGAACCATTCTCTGTATTGTAGTACAATGCTCAGATGTTATTCTGGTTTAGTCACTGGATTGGTTGTTGATGTGGTCAAGATTGCTGGCTCTAGTTGAAATCATCACATACTCTACAACAACAGACAGATAAGAAGCAGCTGCAGAGTGTAGACTCCATGTGAAGCAGAACACAGTCATCCTTAAAAACATTTCACTTGGCTGTGTTTAAAGAGTGTGGTATATTAAAAACACAATTTCACATTAAATTGTACAAAGCCAACAGAGAATGCAAGATATTTTTTAGAAAGGTGAAGGCAGGTCATGACACCTCAATGTTAGAAACGCTGACATTGTGTTTGGCACAAAGCCTTTCTTTTTGGCACAAGGGGACAGTAAAAGGGCACAGTAATGTTTTTTTTTCACAGGACAGGGTGGACATGCTCGACTTTGCCCTCTCAACCTTTACTGTGACCTTTGGGCCTGAGAGCCCTGCTACAGTGTACGCTTTTTTTCAAGTATATTTGAGAGATGTTGCAAAGAGGAACAGAAAAATACAGTAAGTGAAAGTGAAAGACCCAGTGACAGGGCTGATATCTCAAATCTTAAAGGGAAACACGGGTTCTGCATGGGCGGGGAGAGTAAAATCTATTTTTCGGAATGTTAGCTATTCTATCTCAAAGCCAGGGAGAGGTAATATAAAACTTGTGATGTCATCAAGTATTAACATCTGGATCTGCTCCATTTTTGAATTGTTGTTTTTTTCTAATAACCTTTTTTTATTGATACTGTTCTTAGTTGTGAAATAAAATCCCCATTAACTCAGAACATTCCCCTGGGTGCTCTGTGTAATCTATAACATATTTCCTAATCCATTTGATATGGAAAATATCTAGACCCTATCCTCAAATGTGACATCACCTATTTTAGTTTATCACTAGTGTTTGGATTTAGTAGTCATTATTTTGTTGACTCACAGGAATAATATGTATTTTAAAAATTGGAAATGTTCCTTTAAATATGAACGTGTTCTTTAAATAGCACTTGTGCAGAAAACCAGTTGATGTGAATAAATGTTAAGAGATGAACACATTGAATCTGCTTCTTACTACTATCTCCAAAATATCTCTACATACATGAAATACATTCCACATATGTTGACGTTTCACTACCTCGAACGGATATTACATAGAACCACTCATAGCTGGAGTCAGAGGGCGGCAGGTATTTGAGTTTGTATGAACATCAGGGATCATGAAAGCAACTGAATCATCCTGTTTGTCAAAGAGCAGCTTTCACAGCTCAGAGTCTCAAGGAGTCTCAACAACTGCATCATTTACATCGGGCTGCACGCTCACACATCCAGGCCTGTGAACGTGTGTGTGCGTTTGTTTGTGTGTGTTTGTGGAAAAAGAGGGCAAAAATGACACGTACACACACATCTTTGATTTGATACCTACAGGGGCGCAGACCCAGCCCATGAGTCACCCTAAACAACGATAGAGGTTAAGAATATCGAACCTTATACTAAAATGTTTTGGATTTTTTTTTTTTATAAAATATGATGTTGTGGTATTTGTTTGTTTTTTTTCTTTCAATAAATCAGACTCAGGTCTTCTTGTTTCTTCTTTTACCATAATTAGTTGTAGCATACACAGGTAAGTCTGCAAACCTGTCAGCCAACCACAAAGAAAAAATACACATATCAATCAGACTCAAAAAGTGGTTTACCTGTGTGTACAAAGGCTACCAAGAGGCCGAGGAGCACCAGGAGGAGGAATCTGCGGATACTGCTGCTGTGAATCATGGTGGCTGCGAGGGACAAGATGTGCGTCTCCAGAACTCCTCGAACTTCAAAAGAGTGGCTGACCCTGGAAGAGGAGCAAGAGAAGAGTACAGGAGAGTGCAGCAGGGGGAGAGATAGGCTACTGAGGGGTGAGAGAAGGGGTGGGACTAGGTGTGCACAGGACTGTCTGGACAGTGTGGACTTTGTGAGCACATCATCGCAGGGCCCACCCACTCCACACTCCTCCGGCTACATAGCTGGATGTTCGGTGTAAACATTCGGCAACCGCTGACCTTGACCAGGTCACATCACAAAGGTCTCAGCAAAGAAAATATGGCAGTGATGGAAGTATTGAGATCTAAAAGTAACAAAATCCGAAAGGTTTTAGTAGCAGAAACTTGTAGTTTCAAAAGAAAACAAAATATAGAATGACTGCATTATATCATTGGATTAGGGTAACTGACGCATAGGGTTGAACCGAATGTCACTTACTTTTTTACATTGAAAGCTTATATTTAGATGTTGAAATAAAGCTTTAAATGTCTGTCGTCATCTTCATTGCCATTTTAAAAGGTGTGTATTTGGAATTAACTAAATGAACATAACTTGTCAGTGCAAGCTAGAGGGTGAGCGCAGTGAAACGTGTGTTTATTTTCCTTTAAAAGGGTTAACGCCAACAAATATGGAATGAAGGACAATATATAAGAAATAACATTTTGTGAGTGTCGTTAAAGATACCGTCTATTTTTTTCTATAGATTTCGACTTTTGTACTGTACTACGCTTTAGAGCTCATTGCAATTGTTGGTTTACACAAGTGAGAAACAATCCTACTCAGCCACAACTGTTATCTAAAACTCATTAGTATTCAGTCTTTATCTGCACCTGTGCAAAGAACCACATTTAAGTAGAATGAATAACCAAATAAGAAAGAAGTTGCGCAGAATTTAAATGTCAAAGTTATTGAAAGTTTCCAAGGTTTAAAGTATGCGGTACAGCCCTGCTAATGCAACAATATTTTAAAGGGGTGCTCCTGCAAAATGAGTGTAGGATTTCTAAAAAGCTGGGGAGCTCAGAAGAGACAGATAAACATATTAAAGTTGTAGGATTTTAAATAACTTCTGTCTTCAGTGTGGGGTCGGGCTACAGAAACGGCCGGCTTACATCCCATGAACATTACTATAGCTGATGTGAAGTATATATTCCAATATTTGCCATTAAATTGAGGTACAGATTCCCAATGCTGTACATTACCAACAGTACTTTAAATAATATACTAGCTTTAACTTGTGATCTAGGAATTAAGTCAAGGGTGTCTTTCAGCTAGAGAGCAATCAGCCTAAAAAAAACAAGGGACTGGTGATTTGGCAGTTAATCTTCTGCATTGGGTCTGTTTCACACAAACATAACTGAAAGATGGAAATAACAGTCAGCAGAATATATGTAGCAATTCACTGTGACCAACGCATGTTACATAAAATTACTCATTTAAAAATTATTTATTTTAGAGGGATTTAAACGATCTTTAGTCCATTACCTCTGAATGCTGATTGCTGGCTTCAATCTATTCTATTTACAGCTTTTAATTTCCTCTATACCTTTGGGGCTCTTTCAAATGTGTCCGTGTGAACGAGTGAGTGTGCGTGAATTGAATGAATACTGCACAAGTGTGTTGTTTTCTGAATAGCTCAGACAGAGGTGTGAACAGCCCACACATAAGACTGTTTTATTGTTTCATACCACAATAAAAAAAAAGTATGACTCCAGCAGATCATTTTCATATATTATAATACAGATGCAGAATTGAAAGTTTATTCTTTAAACAGCCTAGTATTTTACAAGAAATAGATAACTACTTGGAACTTTTGATATGTCCTTAAAACAGGACATTAGTGGCCACGAATCCTTGGGCTCTACTTTTGCCGTCATTACCCATGAACACCCAGCAGAAAACAGGGAGGGGAAAGAGAAGGGGGCGATTAAAGTGAAGGGACAAAACTTTCAATAAATAAAACAAAAACAATGGATATAATCTCTAACCTTTCCCATTATACCCCAACCACCCTTCCCATATATCCACACATTTAAAAAAAATCCCATTAAATGGAGGCCAAATTGGAAATTTGAAGTCACTTTGAATTTTAGGACATGATCCGGGAACTACTATCTGAAGCCCAACAGACATCAATGCTCCAGCAAACTTTTTCCAGAAACTCAAGTTGCTCTGGGCTGGTCGGATGTTTCACTGGCCACTTAGCTCCAGTCCATTTCATCAGATTATAGGTCCGAAAGCAAAAGGAAAAACACACCCTGCCTCAAGAGATGACTGTTGGTTCACAATCTGAAATTTAAAGAGGGATTACCAGAGTACATCTGATAAATGTGAAACTGAAAATAAAAAGGTGAATGTTGTGGAAGCAGTCGGGGGGGCAGTGTCAGAGGGGGTTCGGGTAAAACGGCTGCTGTTCAAAACGGATACAGTCAGTGGGGTTTGCTTGGCTGCAGTCCCTTAAAAGTCCTCCAAAGTCTCAATCTCTCCCATATTCAGTCTCTCAGATGAGGCATTCACAGAAAAACCTGAACAAGAAAAAAGTGAGTTAGCAAAGACACGTCGGCAGGTTTTTCAGACGTAGCACACTGGTGTTAGCTCTTACCTAGAAGGCTGGGGTCTGCGCGGACCATCTTCTGCTTCTTTTTCTTTTTCCCTGAGGTGACGGTCTCAAAGCGTTGCTGCTGGGCGCTCGTATGGTTGGACTGATACACCGACGATGATCCACCCCATACAGAATCCTGGACAGACAGACATGCACATTTAAAAGACTGAAGATCTGGGCGAGATGTTACCACTTGACTTAATGTGGTAGCAGCAAACAATTATTATGACGATTATGCACAAAGACCGAGCTGGGTTGATGATTATTCCAGTTATATGGAAAGTGATTTAATCGTACAATTAATACAAACACAACATTCCTGCTATTGGATGACAGGAGAAAATGGAAACATTGTGGTGCAAATTAGATTAGTGATACACACCAAAATATAACACGTTATCAAAGTATATGATACGCATCCAGATCGCTTATACAAGAGGAACACATGGACATGTTTGGTTTTCATTCCCATTAGGTAACAAGGAATAAGCAGCACAAGTACATATTTTGGGGCTGATCCAAGGGGGTGACGTGAGGGAGGGAGTCACTGGGTGAAATGTAAATAACAGTTGTGGCTGATGGAGAATGACAGCAAAACTACGTCAGAGATATGTTGCTCTGATCATGCAAGTCAGAAATAACCCATAGTACAATCTATTTTTGGGGCAGCAAGAGGAACAGACATCTCTATTTGTGAACACAAGACCAACACCATATGTTGACTCTTTAACTCTTGGTTCGGTTTCAGTCTGGCTCACCTGCTGCTGCTGCTGCTGCTGCTGCTGCTGCTGCTGCTGCTGCTTGAGGGCTTGCTGTTGGTTCTGCGGTGCCGGTTTCTGTTGGTTAGCGTTCTGTTTGGCACGTCGTTCGATGAACTGCTTGGCAAAGTCCTTGGCCTCGGGAGTGTCCCCCAGATAGGCCCGGACGTAGTCGTGCACCTCATACGGAGAGTCCACTTCTTTCAGGAAGGATGCAAACGTGGGAACTGGCAGGGAGACAGATGGAGAATATTTGTGAGTTTGGCTTCAAGGAATGGTTTTTCCAATAGTTGTAGGTGGACTGCCCTTGAAAGTATATTTTTAAAGTCTCACCATCCAAATTGTTGGCCGTGTTGAGGGTGTGCAGGGTTTGCTCACACCATTGCATGAAGGTGTCCTGATGGCTCTTATTGACCCCTTTAAACAACTTCACCAACTTCTCCTCCTCCTCCTCGGCTTTCTTATTGACCCGCCCACTCACAGAGTTACTTCACGTGTACACAAAAAGGCAGGCGGAAGACAAAAATAAGTCATTAGGATCTGTGTATTACTCATATCCATACATGGTCAGTCATGCAGGAGGTTGTGACTAACAAAGGTTATTTTTGGCCTTCTTATTGAATACCTGAGGTTGGCGTTGCCTTTGTTGTTCTTCTGCGTGCTGGCTTTCTTGGTTGGAGGTGGTTGCTGCACGGCCTCTTTCACAGCCTCATCCCAGAAGCCCAAGTTAGAGTTGTTTGTGTCGCCCCAGATGCTGCTGGAGTCCGAGCCCCAGTTAGTGGAGGGGCTCGTGTTCATGGAGCCCCAAACTGAGCTACTGAGAGACGACGTCTGTGAAGAGAGCAAGACAATGTTACTGACGACACAATACATTTCATTAGAGATTCATCTGCTTATTATTTAATCACCTAATCAGTGATTGGCTCATAGAAACGTAACAAAATGCATATCACAATTTCTTTAAACCCAAGGTGTTCAACAGCTTTCCTAAGTGTTGCATTTGTATTCAAATAAATCCTGAAATAATGATCTATTACAAAAAGATATGAGGATAAATGTTATGCTGGCCTCTGGCCCTTTTATTTATTTTGCAAAATACTTGGTTATTAAAAATCTAAAATCTTTTTGATGATCATTTGAATTTCTATGAGATTTGTGTAGTGAAATAGTGCCTATTCTGTCTCTTAAGCAGCTATTTCTTATATTAATAAGCTGCTCAGAGTAACCAAGCTTTCATAACCAAACGTTAGTTACAAAATAAATATTTTGGACACGTACATTTCTTATACCCTCCTTTAGCTGATAAGACACAGTGCAAAATTGGTCTCTTACAGTTTTGTTTTGACTGCGGCTCTGCTGTGGGACGACGGGCTGCGGTTGCGGCTGCTGCTGTGGCTGCTGTTGTTGTTGCTGCTGCTGCTGCTGCGGTGGCGGCTGCTCCTGCCGCTGTTTCATCTGCTGGGCTTCCTCCCTCTGAATCTCCAGCAGCGACTTGGTGGCAGCCGGCTGTGTGGCCACACTGCCCCAGCTAGACATCTTGGCCTGGGGCTGCTGAGCCAGATGCAGGGCCTGCTGCTGCTGGAGCTTCAGCATCTCCTGCTGCTGACGTCGCTGCTGTGGGGGGGAGGAGGGATAAATAGGACATGAGTTAGTGTGCATAAAAACAACATTTGGAGAGATGAAAAGGAAATGGCTGCCGTCTTTACCTCTTCTCTCGTCTGCCGTTCTCTCTCCTCTTCCAGTTTCTGGATCTCTGCCAGCGACAGGGCGCTCTGGTTCTGGTTCACAGCGCTGACCGACGACTGTTGGCCCCACTTTGAAGAGGACGGAAGCTGCAGAGCAGGACGATGTATTTAATGACCTTGTTTATATTTTGTACCGTCCATTTTGCATCCTCTGTGCCGTTACCTTCATCTGTGCGAGTTGCTGTTGCTGCTGCTGCTGCTGCAGCCTCCTGAGCGCCTCCTGCTGCTGCTGCCTCTGTCTCTGCTGCTCTTGCTGTCTCTGGGCCTCCTGCTCTCTCCTCTTCTGCTCCTCCAGTTGTTGTTGTGCTAAAACAGCCGCAGCAGCTGCTGCCTCATCCTCTGCTCGCTTCTCCTCCTCACGCCTCCTCAGTGCTTCTAGTTCCTCCTGCTTTCTGCGCTCATCCTCCTGATAAAAGTAGAACACATTTCTATTTAGGGAGAGATTTCATAAATCCAGATAGGAGGTAGGAAGTGTGCGACATGTTTTCTTTACCTGTTTGCGAAGGAACTCTTCTCGTTTCCTTCTCTCCTCCTCTTCCCTCCGCCTCTCTTCTAATCTACGGAGAGCTTCCTCTTGTGCCATTCTCTCCTCTTCCTCTTTTTGCCTGCGTTGTGCCTCATCTTGCTCTCGCTCCCGTCTTAATGCCTCCTCCTAACGATTCACAACACAGTCAATCACAGAAAATTGCCTCACGATAAAGAAGTAGCTCTAAGGAATGAAGTTCTTCAGATTGACATCGTGTGAATGCTCCACCTGTTTGTGCCGTGCCAGCTCCTCTTCTGCCAAGCACTTGCGTTCTTCTTCCTGTCGCGCCCTCAGGGCCTCTTCTAGCCGTTTCCTCTCCTCTTCCTCCCTTTTTGCTCTCATTTCGGCATCACGCCTTTCCAACTCCAACTGTGGGATGATACAAGAAAATGATTATGGTAGGGAACTTTTCGACCAATCCTATATCTTAAAAACTCATACTTCAACTCACCTTTCGAAACAAGAAACTACAATTTTGAGCCTTAAAAATTCCAAAACAAGATAATTGAATCATGACCAGCGTTTCCGCCAGGCGGGCGTCATGCCGTCATTAGAGGCCCTTATTCAGCTCGGAACGTCCTGAACTCGAGCCGAGGGCTTCCAAAAAAATTAAATAATTTGAGGGAAGATTGAGAGTTTTTATCGCTTGAAATTACGAAAAGGAAAAAGGACATCCCTCAGTTGGAGGGGCAAAGATTATTTTCGCCGCCAGCAAAGTGTGTTCCTATGACGGAAAAAACACAACACTGCCGCACCCTCCAAAGACCATGCCAGGAAGGGTGTCCCTCGTAAAGACGTAAAGAGATAGTATCTATAAGGGACGGCTGAATTCAAAATGTGTGACACGACATGACGTCACATCACCCCACGCTCTCGGGGTGGACGCCCTCTCAGCACTGGTCTGGCTGAAACACTCATGACGTTAGATGAGCCTTTTCAAAAACCATTTTACACTGACAACAGAAAGCAGGAATACCTTAGCCGACTTTGACTTCTCCAACTGTTGCATCTGCTCGATGGTTGGCGCCTGAGCCACGGAGTCGATGGGTAAATCCCATACGCTGCTGCCATCCCACGCTGTTGAGTGCGATACAACATGATGCATTACACCTGCTGTAACACGACATACATTTTTTTATTGCCATCATGCGATTACAAAAGAAGCAAACATATTATATTCAAGGCAGAGACTCACTGTTTGGAGCAGCTTGTTGAACGTTGGGTGTACAGGAAGCCTGAGAGGACGAGTTCTGCATTTCCCACACAGAACCAGTATCGGGTACAGACGGGGAGCGGGTCACAGGAGGGAGGGGGCTCTCTGACGCTCTGCAAAACATACATGTTGATAAATAAGGCTGCACTTGACTCTTCTCAAGACTCCTTATGATAACCCATTTGAAAAGAAGATTATTTTTAGATAAATATTAAATACGTCGCACAAAAAAATTATTTAGTCCCCGTTTGTCATAGCAACCCTTTTCCTGAAATGGAGAATCAGTGTCTTTCTTTAAACATGGGGAGATGAAGCCTTTGGAACATTTTAAGTGAATCCTCCTCACTCAAAAATGTGTTGATACTCTTAATATATCATATTGACAATACTCTCCTAATGCTTTCCCTTTCACAAGTGTTCGTGCATTACAGTTGTACTACTGTGATAAGCCATTTCCAATTTACAGAACCACATTGTTGGGTTCCGTCTAAATGACTCCCAACGATTTGAACGAGTGCAGCAACACTTCTTACAGTCCATTATGCAAAATGATGTACATGTCAAAGACCTAATAATACATGTAAGGCAAGATTTCTAATCACTTCACCACAGTTACAGATGCATTAAGAGGTAGGGTACCAACCTCAGCTTGAGGGTCTGGTATTGCTGTAGAAGCAGGTTGATCTGCTGTTGGTGTTGCTGCTGCTGTTGAAGAGGAGCCGAGTTCAGAGTTTTCTGCTGAGCCAGCGCCTGCGCATACTGCTGCCTAGACATTGGAGGACAAATGGAAGAGACCATTGAGACAAACAGGAAGAATATGTTACCGTTTACATGATTATAGACAAATAATGTACTGTATTTTCAGTTCCTATATGCATTAATGTGATTTAGTTGTAGTAATATATCATTTACAATTGTATTATGTGGTGGAGAGCCATTTTGATTCATGAAGCATAGATCAACTCTATTCCTGTAGTAAGTCCAGGAAGTGAAGTAGTTTAAGGTGTGTGTATTTGTTATTGTCAGAATGAAACAAAAGCAATCGTGCTGCCACTGCAAACAAAGTAGGGTTAGATGTGAGAGTGGTGTACCTGAGGAGGTATTGATATTGGAGCTGCTGTAACTGGTAGAGGTTGAGAGCAGTGAGCTCCTGCTGCCGCTTCAACCTCTCCTGATCACCTTCAGCCTGCATTACATAAGACGGGATCAATCATAGCCGTTAACAGCAAAAGGTAGATCGAAACAAACAAGTTTAGAACTGCATATCCAATTGTGCTAAAAGCTAATAGTGGCCTTTTCCCATTCAACCAAACCACTACTAAATATAATTTTCAAATGCTAACAACTGATTACAGTGTACAGTAGTTTAACTTTGGGTGCCAATATCGTTAAAAGGATCGAGGACACAGACACTAAATTACTTTAGAAAACAGAAAGCATATATCTTATATCTGCAAGCTGTAAATGTTGCCATCTCAAAGAGAAAATCTCAATTGCAACACAACAGACCTTTACAAAATGCACCAAGTGAAGAAAGGAAGGGTCTTAAAAGTACATGAAATATTATCCTGACACATCTTACTGGCAAAAAGTGTGGACTATCACACCCCCTGCTGGCTAGTACTGGCAACTAGTGCTGAGAACAAAGCAAACCTTTGGACATAATGAATGAAACAGGACACATATCAAACATTTACCTGTAGAGGAGGCGGTGCTGGGCCAGGTGTGAACGGTACTCTCCCCCATATCTTTATTATGTCCCCCAGTGCTTGAAACACCTCGTCACACCCTCTTTTGACCAAGAGAGACATGGTGAAGTAACCGGCCTGAAACCACTCCGTCATCTCTGGGTTGCTGAATGGTCCTGAGAGAGAACAAAAAGGGAGCAGAAGAGATTAAGGCGTGGTATTGCAGCTGTTGTGAAAAGAAATAGGTTCCATTTTGAGCACATAAAACCTCTTCAAATCTCTCACCCTGTATCTCCCCTTGGGGGTCTTTGTAGAACCATTTGAGAGCGGCCTCGTTGGTGAGCGGAAGGCCTACAGGTTTGGGCTTCTCTGAAGTCTTTACTGTAAGTCTGTCATCATCCACCACACTATCCTGAAGGTATGCTACCATCTTCTCTGCCTCCTGGTCAAACATGGGGGAAAGACAACAGTTTAGAAAATAAATTAGATACCCGTTACCAAAACAACACTAGGACCAAACATAACATGGCTGCTGGTGTTTGGAGTGTTATGGCACATTGCCACTGCAGCGGGGTAGCCCCGTTTAAGCGTCCCTAAGCGTCCTCGCTGGCCGTCCGAGGCCGTGATGCATTTCCATTACAGTTTAGGACCTAGGGTAGCAACGTAGTGTAGGCGGGGAGATCGGCTTTTTTTCTCCTTCACATTTCGAGTTGTTCCGTCGAGCTCCCCCTGGATTTTATCATCCCCAATGAGATGTAGGAACGTCGTCACCTCCTCGGTCGACCACGGTGTGCTTTTCTTTGAAGTTGCCATTTTTGTAGCTCCTCCGTTTACAAAAATGCTGTGTATAAAAATGCTGCAAGCTTTCTTCTAGATATGCGACGCTAGGGATGACCTCGCACGATCTTGTGCCGATTCTCTCTGACCAATCAGCAGTCGAGAGTGTTGACGTCACTAGTTCAGGCCCTGGCCTGATAGAACCACGATTTTATGGGGCCGGAAAGAGGGAAAAAGTACCCGCTAGCCGGTGTTACGCTATATGGAAAGGCCACCAAAAACTGGCCTGGCCGCTTGAGGACGATTAAACGGGGCTACCCGCTGCAGTGGAAATGCGCCATTAGTGGACACGGGTTGTCTTTATTGTTTTATGGTCTTCTATGCAGTGGTTCTCAAATGGGGGTACGCGGACCCCTAGGGGTACGTTGGAGTACTGCAGGGGGTACGTGAGATTTATTTTATGTTAATGAAAAAAAAAGAATTAGAAAAATAGATAAATATACCAATTTTAGGAAAAGTAACGAAGTTTGAGCAGTGTGGGTTTTATATTAATAGACTAGAGTTACACATATTTCAAAACACGAAGTGTAATAACTAGAGCCGGGACTCGATTAAAAAAATTAATCTAATTAATTAGAGGCTTTGTAATTAATTAATCGAAATTAATCGCATTTTTAATCAAATATACATATTTGACCTGAGAACAGTGAGAAGCAATTTTCACATGGATTTTACTCCAAGTGGTCTGCAGTCCAAGTGCATGACATTAAGGATTTTGGGAGATGGCCCTGTGGGCCATCTAAGCTAATTTACAGATGGCCCTGAGCCCAATAGAGATTGCCCTGAAAAATGCACGCGGACGAAATGGCACGAAGGGTTTGGGGGGCCTCCGTCCCCCTAGAAAATTTTGATTTTTGCAGGTCTTAGATGCTGTCTGGTACATTCTCTAGACTGAATTATAAGATGAACCACCACAATATTATATTGTACAATTTCAATTGTATTCTTCATTTCACTTGTTTGTTTGTTCTTGTTTGTGTTTGCTCGCTTGCATGCCCTGCATAGCTATAAGAAATACTTAAGTTGTTGGTCAAAACACTTTCCATCTGATGAAGGCAAATGCCTTCCCAGATGGAAAAAAGTAGAAAACATTACATTCAGTTATAACTGCCAAAACAAACATTATTTACACTATTATGGCCCCTGTTAAAAATGTTTGTAATGTTAACTACTGTAAGTTGGTCGAACGAATGCCTCCTCATCCGGAAGCTGACCGAGCAGACCCGAGCAGCAGTCGAGAGGAGCCGAGCGCATCCGCGAAGCACACGTCAGAGTTCCCGTTAGCCGGCAAATCTAAATATCTTCGATCAAAATAATTTCCCTTTAGAGCAATACCGCTTCAGTTGCGCCACTTATGTGACAGACAAGAAGAGTATGTGACAGACAAGAATAGTCAACTCTAATGTCTAACACTTAATGTGGAGAGAGATGTCCTGTATGGGTGCGTTGATCTGTTGGTAATGCCTCGGGGTTCCGGTGGGCATGTAAACAAATGCATATTGCTGCGCTATACTTTGTGGCCTCATCCAGTTGCATAGCGACACTTATTGTGTCTTAATAAGCAGGTAGTCATATCATTAGCTAGAACTAGCTGGATCTGATCGATATGGACATAAACGCGAGTGAAGTCTAATCTGACGGGAGAGAGAGATCAGCTGCTGCTGCTGCTGAGTCGAGACTCGACACGCAGCTCTGCATAACCACATGCAGCGGTGAGCGGAACAAAACACACACTTCAGGTTAGAATAGCACACGTAGCTACTTTAATTACCTCTCAAACTACCTAAACTAGTTATAGATATGTTTAGTTTTACTGTCGGGTCACTCATTACTGGATCCGCGAGCTGCATGATACTGGCATAATAGATTGCCCGATCGGGCAACCAGCAGGTGAGGCTTCATTGCCCGAGCTAAATACTAGATGGCCCCGGGCCATCGGGCAGTCTTTAATGTCGAGCCCGGGCCGGCAGTCGAGTGCAATCCAGTGAGCCAGGGAGTTGGTTATTTTCTCAGACGTGGACTTACTTATCCTGGCCCTGAAACCAGTCATCTGGTTGAGTGTGGGTTGGGTCAGGGTGTGGTTCCTTGCACTCGGAGTCGGGCTAACGTCCACGCTAGCTGCTACATGCTTTGCATTTAGGTGATACTTTAGGCTTGATGTGCTGCGGTGATATGCAAATTCTTTTTTGCATAATTTGCACACAACCGTGCTCTTGTCGACGGTTCCATCCGTCCGTTTTTTTAAAACAAAATGTCCCATCCACGGGGCCGACCAAAGCGGTCTCATCAGCTTGTTCGTTCATGTTTGACTATTGTTCACCGAGGTTTGTTGTTGTTTGAAGTCCCATGCTGAAGTCATGAACGTTAGTTGGTGCTCCAGTATAATCGGTACGCCTGAAACTCATCCAGTGAGAAACGTTCCGCTGTGCAAAAATAAGTGCAATTAAAGTGCGATTAAAATGCGTTAATTTTTTTAACGCGTTAATTTTTGTGTAATTAATTAATCTTAATTAACGCGTTAAAGTCCCGGCCCTAGTAATAACTGCAGTTGCCTCCCTGTCAGAATGACAAAGATCCTCAGTGAAGCACAAGTCCATGTTTCTCACTAAATTGTAAGTACAACTTATTAAAAAGATCAGTTAAATGCAACTAATGTCGTCTTAGTGTTATTGCATGATATTGAAATTGGTTGGCCATCCATTTAGTGATGGATTGTAAACATTTGAAATGTAGCATTTAAGTGTTTCTCAGTTACAAGGTTGTCGTAACTGGTTGGGGATACTTGGCTAAAAAAATAAATTCAAAGGGGGTACATGATTGAAAAAGGTTTGAGAATCCCTATTCTATGGAATGTATCACATATCACAGTATTCAAATAAAGATTAGCCACGCCTCTGTTATAATTCTCAAAATAACCTTTTCAATAAGTACATGATTTTAAGAGATCCTTCAATTCAGTTGGAGATATCTCACTACTGTTTGTGGAATACAGGCTAGTCTGATTTTCATGTTAGATTACCAACTTACCTGCTCAAAGTGTTTGAGTCTCTCATCTTCATCTGTGTCGTGTGACACAGCCGTGGGCCTGCCAATAGGTGCCATTAAACTTGAGGAGAAGGACAAAGGATGTTTCATCGCCGCGGGGACCACCATGTGCTTTTGCGATAGCTGGACAATGGGTGATGGAGCAGATACTTCTGCAAAAACAGCATGAGTGAAAATTAGATATTAGTGAAAATTAGATATTAGGTGGTTTTCTTGGTAGGTGTGGATAAATGGTTAAAAAAAACCAAGTCATTTTAAAGGGGAAATGTAAGACTCAAATCCCACCTGCAAGAGTTGTAGAAATGTGGTTCATGGGTTCACGCATGCTGTTGGACATGGGGACGTGCAGGGGGGCTTTGCAGTTCTCTGGGGGCAGCTCCAGCGGTGGCTGCCGTTCAATCGGCCTCTCAGACTCTTCTGTTCTGTTTGGCTGGATCAGGGACCGAGACTGAGGCTCGGAGACGGGAGGGGCTGCAGGTAATGCCTCCTCTGATGCTCTCGAATACTCTATATATTAAAACAAAAACAAAAAAAATAATTATAGTAATGAGATGGGAGGCCTTGTCTATGCGAGTTCTCTTGAGGGATGATTTTGCAGTACTAAACAATAAACATGAGGACATAGCTATTTGAGTCAGAGACAAACGTTTTTTTTTTGTTTGTTTTTTTAAAGGTGTTTTGTAGCTTCATACCAAATCTCTGTGGTTAGTATTTCAAATGATCTTCTAAATCCTTGCTTGTACTTTCAAATATCTGGATCACATTTGATTTCACCTTCATTATGACAACAGTGTTGTAAAGTTACTGCTGATGAGTTTCTGAATTGCATATGATATTCATATTAAAAGCCTTTCAAAAACAAAGTTACTTATATTTAGATGGCTTCAATGGAAATGAAAAGGAAAGATTGAGTTAAAGGGATGGTCCACTCATTAGATAATTAATCAAAACTTCAGTATGTAGTGAAACGTTATGTTTAAACCATACCCTGAAGAAATCAGCGATATTCCCCGGTAAATAATGATTTTATAGCTCTTTTTTATCAAGACCTGTATATTCCGTCTGGCCGCCGCCATGTTTGCCATTTTCAGTAGTCACGTGATGGTCGTGACGTCATCCATGCGTTCACTTTGTCAACACACGGAAATATGGTGGAGTATTTCAGTTCGGACTCGTCAGCAGAGGAACAAGTTTTGACCAATGTGAAGAGATTGGATGGGGGAATTCAGCCATACATATCAGTATGACAATACGACACCCTCTGTCCGTAGACCCTCACATCGTACAAGGAAAAACTTCCGAAGAAAACCCACAGTTTAAAGGGAACATGGGAGAAACCTCAGGGAGAGCAACAGAGGAGGGATCCCTCTCCCAGGACGGACAGACGTGCAATAGATGCCGTGTATAAATTGAAAAGATAATACATTTGCAACATAGGTAGTCCAAATGTTTGAAAATGCATGTGTGTATAATGGGAAGATGATATAAGATACTATATGTATGCATGTAGTACCACCCTTGCTAGCGATTCCCTCTCTATAGTTTAGCATACTCAGCTTCGTTGTCCCTGGCCATAGAATCACGATTTTATGGGGCCGGAAAAACTGGGGGGAAATACACACTAGTCGGTACTACGCTATATGGAAAGGCCACCAAAAACTGTCCTGGCCTGGACGTTAAAACGGGGCTAGCCGCTGCAATGGAAATGCGCTATAACATACCTTATTCTTACTCCGAGCACTACTTCTGCTCCTCCGTCGCTTCACACTTGCAGAGGGCGATTTCTCTACTGGCCGAACTGGTGTCCTGGTCGGTGATGACACCAGAAAGACCGATGGTACTGCATCTCAATTGAGTAATGGTTGTTCTTTAAATCCCATGTTATGTTTGATCATACTCTCAGAGTAGTCGTCCGGAAATGTGAAATGTTCGCTGCATACATGAGCCTGTAAATCTCTCGGTTCGGGCCGGCCACATTTCGCTAGCCACTGCCTCCGAATGTACTTCTTATGCTTACCTTTTGGCAACAGATGGAACCGAGCATTCCGTGGATTGTTCCTATCCGAATTATGGCAATATTTCGCAATACAGTGAGGCATATTTGAAGAGAGAAACTACAGTAAATAACATGGAGATCAACGTGTCTTCGAAAACCAAACGCATGGATTACGTCACGTCCGGGAAATGGCGGCGCCCACAGTGTTGATGTTATTTCGGTATATAATCAGTTTAAAATCACTGATAATGTCATCGGATTAAAAAAAAAAAAAGAGAGACTGGCAGAGACTGGTCTGTTTTATCGGATGATAATTTTTTTTAAATGAGTGTCATGAGCATACCATTCCTTTAAAGAGACACCTTGAAGCAGGTAGCCTTAGTGCAATGGAAATGCAAATCCCTGCTGTATTGGGCTGATGCGCCGAGTGAAACCATGTGCAAGGAAAAACAACATATCTGACCTTTTCGTTCTGCATCCGTTTCAATATCTTTGGTCCCTTTGAGCTGACAGTCGTCCTCTTCCAGGCCTTCTTCACACTCTTCCAAGGGTTTGAAGTCCAGCTCTCCCTCCTCCAGAATTGGCTCCTTGGAAGCTTTCTGAATACACAAAAAGAACAAAATTACAGCAACTACAAAGCTAGTATCCCAAAGAACATTCAGACTTGGCCCGAAAGAGATGATCTGCTCCGTAATAGTGTGGACGAGCCATTTGTGTGAATAAATAGCAAATCAATACTTCATTCAAAAGAAACTCATTGATTTATTCTCAGGTATCCTCTAACCTTGAGTGAGAGAAAGGCCCCCGATGAGTCGAAGGTACCCGCCTCCTCGTCTGCGTCCTCCAGACACCACTCTGGCAGGCTGTCGTCGTCCAGGCTGCCGCTGCCTGATCGCGGCCTCCTGTAGCCGCGCTCGTCTTCTCTGGCATCGAATGGGAAACGACGACGCTGATCTGGGAGTTCCCGCCACCCTGCCGACCGAGGCCCTTCCGCTGAAAAGACAAATAGGTAGCATTTTGAAACAATCATAATCCCCAAATCTACAGTAGCTTCATGAAGATGGCAACAATTAGGCCTGCATTGAATGACCCCAACATGTGCCATTAGTTGAAGTACATTATGCTGATATCCACGCTGAAAAACATTCCATCATACACAATTAGCAGAAGGTAAGAATATATTCTGTCGCGCGCTGAAATAATTTGACAGCCCCTACAACAGTTTACAGACTGCAACACAACTGCACCCTAAATCAGTAGCTAACTAAACAACAAACACTGCAGGTCAACATAAAGCTTCTTTTTTAATAAAGAGATATTGGTTAAAGGGTCAGTACTGCCCCCACCTGGGCTCGGGGGGCACCACCGCTCACTGTCCCATCGAGACCCCGCCGGGCACCAGCCCCCCTCATCATCCTCACCATTCTGAGCAGAACGCCAGTTCTCACTCTCTGATCGTGTGAAGTCTTGCTTCCTCGGTAGGCCGGTTACACCGTCTTCATAGTTGACTCGGACTGCAGAGAGTAGTGGGTGGAGGGTTAGTTCAAAGTAAAGCTATCACTGTTATTTTCAACCACAGCCGTTTACACTTAGTTAAGAACTCTGAAATCATTGGTCAATTTTAAACAAAAGCAAACTTACCGGGAATCATCGGAAAATGTCCTGGAACAACTTCAACTGAGGAGAGAGAGCAACAAGTAGATAAGTCAGTGCTTTTGCCAATGAATACATCATGTATTGATTATTAGTAATAATAACTGAATTTAACACTGACCTGGTTCTTTTCGACCTGGTTTTTCAAACCTTCTTTCTCCTCTGGTGAGATAAATAAACATATTATGTAAGCTCATTACAAACATATTGATTGAGCATTTGCATACGGTTCAAACTATTTATTTTAAACATAACACCACAAATGGGCATCTTCATACCTTTCTTCCCAGCTTTGGGAGCGATGCATCTCCCTCGCTCCACGACCAAAACCTTCCACATCATCAAAACTTCTTTGGTAAAACCCTCCATCTCCTCTTCCGCGGCCTGAGGACAACCACAGGTTGACGTGAGTTAACGTGACCTTAAGAGGGTTAATTAGCTACTGACTATGTGTGACTGCTTAGCATGAACTAGTCTTTAGGTGGGATATTCAACATGTGGTCAAAGGACCAAATTCAGTTCAAACATCAGCAGGGGGTCGCACAAGACATATGTAGATTTTCCACATCAGAAAGTCTATAGCACCTTCTGCAGTATTGGCTGGATTCACTTTATAATAATATGCATAAATATATAGCTGAAATACCATGATTCACGCACAAAATCTAATAATGCTGTACTTTTCCATATTTATACAAGGATGCACAATAAACAGTAAAGAGAACAAGATTTAAAGTGGTGAAGAAAAGGAGTGGTGCAGGAATGAGTCCTAAAACCCAGAAATGAGTCAGCATTTTAGCATTGCTGATTTGCTCGTATTCAAGTCAATGCTTTTTATTTTGTATTAGATGGCTGAAGTAAGTTCTGTGGTTTACAAAAGCTAAATACATGTTTTCATGTTTTGTTCTACAACATAACATACTTTAGTAAATACCCCACTGGTCAAATTATTCTTTTATGCGTTTTAAAAACGGCCGAGGCTAACAAGTGACTGAATTGACAGTACTTGAGAGTTGGGGTGTAGGTTGAGCATTCAGATTTAGCAGTATACTAAGCACTGTAAAATACAGAATGCAGCTTAAACTGATTTGAGAAGGAATACGGTGTCTGAATGTGTGTGTTCTTGATACCATCAGACTGAACTCAAACAGGTTTCTCTATGTTTTAGACACATCAACAATTCAAGCAGCTGCAGGAGTGTGTGCTGATCAGGCACAATACCTACAGAGTGCTAATATTACACTCCTTGTCCCAGCTGGTCGGATTCTTCAAATGCTTCCTAAATATCTGTGCTTGTTGTGACTTCTGAAACTGCATAGGCAAAATAGCAAAATGGCTTTAATAAAGAGTAACTTAAAAAAGAAATCCACCATAATGCGTCAACCTGTAGCTTTGTATCCTTGAAAAGAGCAAGGAAACATGAAACATCCTGGTATGATCTTAATTAAATTCTTACCTCTACCCCTTGAGGTACTTCGGCCTCTTGGTGCCCCTACTATCGGACCGCTTCCACGCCCTGTCAGCCGGAGTACAGCTGAACTGTTTACAGACATGGAAAAATTTCTCTGCAAACACAAAAGAGGAGGGGGGGGGGTGGAGACAAAAGATACACTCTTAACTTTCTGCTTTGTGACTGCTTCAAATTCAAATGACAACTCATTACAGTTATTGATGGATCCTGGCTGAGCCAACATTTCCTCAACCTCAATGAGAGCAAGACTGAGGTCATCTTTTTTGGACCCCAACCTCCAGCCTCCCAGGTTGATATTCTGGGCTCCCTCAAAAATAATATCCTCCCCCCTGTCACGAACCTTGGATTGACCTTCAATAGCGCTTTTAAATTCGATAAGCAGGTCAGCAGCGTAGTCAAAACCTGCTTTTTTAAAATACGACTATTGGCCAAGACCAAGTCGTTTTTATCTTTTAAAGACCTGGAAAGGGTTATTAACGCCTTTGTTACCTCGAGGTTGGACTACTGCAACACTCTGTACGTGGGTATGGACCAGGCGTCAATTAAACGTCTGCAGCTAGTGCAGAACGCAGCTGCACGTCTACTCACTGGCCACAAAAAGCGTGACCACATGGCCTCATTGCACTGGCTTCCAATTAGGTTCCGAATTGATTTTAAACTCCTTTTATTTGTTTTTAAAGCACCAAATGGGCTGGCTCCTGCCTATATAGCCGAACTCCTCCAGCGCTACACCCCAGCCAGAGCATTAAGGTCGGCTGACCAGCTGCTGCTGGTAGTGCCCAAGACCAGGCTCAAAACCCGAGGGCACCGAGCCGTCGCAGCAGCTGGCCCCAGGCTCTGGAACACTCTGCCCCTCCATGTGAGGTCGGCCCAGACCATAGGGTTTTTTTTTTTTTTAAATCTACGCTTAAAAACACACTTCTTCTCCCTGGCCTTTTAGTCAGAGCGGAGCATGACTCCTGACTTTTCCCTGTGTTTTCTATATATCCGTTGTAATTTATTGTCTTTTATTATGAATGTAGTAATGTGTTTTTAAGTGATTGTAGTATTTATTACATGTACAGCACTTTGGCCCGACCAAAAATCGCTTTTAAATGTGCTTTATAAATAAACTTTGATTTGCTCTTTATTTGGTAACCAGATTGCCAAACGCAATCTGAGAAATTACAATAAGAAGCCAACTAGCCTAAGGGCAGTATGATATGTATCTTGGTCTGGAACTGTTTCTGATCTCTGACCTAGATAAAGACCTGGTAAAAGAACACCTACCTGTTCCTCCTCTGTAAAAGACACGAGTGCCAGGGGCGGTAAGGGCTCCTCTTGCAATATGGGCAGGAACTCTTTATCGTGAAGGTCTAAGGGGATCTGGCAGAGAAAAACAATTAGACGAAAACAAGGAGAATGAATATCTAATCCTGGCAGGAATACAACTTGTACAAGTTATTTAATTATATAATAATTAATATAACCTGGAGGCCTACCAACCTTGTCATCCTCTACATAAAGTGCTAACATTTCTTCTCTTCCGTAGCGATATTCTGCGAGTTTATACTTTGGCAATGCAGGTGAGAGGGGTGGAGAGACAACCCCACAGCCGCCTCCTCCACCACCAATACCGCTGCTCCCACCTCCAGACAAGGCACGGAGCCTGCAAAGAGAAGAGGAGAAAGGGTGGTAAAAGCAGAAGGGACATAAGAGCAGAAAACAATAAAAAAGCTGAGGTGGCACTAGACATGTATGACTTTACATAAAACCAGTTTCACAACTTCCAAATAATTTCATTCGGACCAATCATGAATTTATGCCAGTTCATTTACCATTCTGGTCCAAAGTTAAGTGTCTGGGTTTCGGCCATTCTTCCTCGAAGTTCTACAGATATAAAAAGAAGAAAAGGGATTAGTGCCACTTAGTATAGCAGTACTACGGTTGGAAATTAAATGTACACATTGTCACTTTAAATAATTTACCTAAGAATTGCACAGAAAATAAAAATCCTACAGATGATGTAACTTGTTTTGTAAAACAAACATTTACTAACAATTCAGTAGTCTGTGGTTTTAGGGATGCACATGTATTAACATTAAAAAAATCATTTGCATCTTTTTTTATTAAGGAAAACAAGATTAGGTTATTGTAAATTTTAACTGCAGTACTGTCTTGCAATCAATAACTATCTACAAAAATACAATATAAATTATGTTGTTTTATGATAACGGTTTTGCTTAATCAATTATTTATCACAACTAATTTACCATAGAAAAATTCTGCTCAATATAATTTGGAAACAGATGTAAGGTTTTGTTACCAGCTTTAAAGAATTACAACTCCTCAGGATATATAGCCCATCCCACTAGCAGTGTACAATTTCAATCTGCTAAAGCTATTTTAGGAAGTCTCCCAGTCTGCAAAGAGGGCCTGGACACCTGTAACTGACAACGAATGCAGCCTTTAGGAAATAAACCACTACAAAAAATGTTTTTTGCCAATGGATTTTAAGTTCTTTTATATATATGTTTATCCATTACCAAGACTTTTCCTTCATACTTTGACTGGAAAACAATGATTTATGACTTAGCAAAGCTTGTTCAAATATCGGGCACAAACGGCGACAGTACACACACTGACCATATGGAAGCCAGGATAAGCCACGTGTAACTTGGTGGTTAAAGCAATAAATACAATAACTGCATTGAAGTTACAAGCATTTGTGACAATTCCCCTACACGACTTGCACATGCATCAGTGATAAAATACAGTATACAAACAAAAGTTTAAATAAATAAAAAAGATACGACTTGTAAGAAACTACTTTTGATCCTATCTCGCAAACTACCCAATCCGTTCAAAACAAAATACCCTTTAAAAGTTTGATTGTGACTTTTAAAAAAGGCATATGGATTGAATCAGCGAAAAAGGTGACAGATCCCTGTGTTCTTTCAAAGCTGTCCCGATTGTTAACTAACACTTTCTGTACATCGTGTAACGTTAACGCAAATCAAACACACAGCTAAATACCGTGAGTCACACTGACCCACCGTGCTGTAGTACATTGTGGCTAACTCTGGTTAACACTACTGATGCATGTTAAAGTTGGAAAGATCCGAAATAGTCAATCGGGAAGGTTAAGTGTAAATCATCACTAACGTTAGTTAAAATAGCAAGCTAACCAGTCCAATGCACAGCTAACATGGGTAATGTAGCTTTACACAAGACGAACGTAACTGACATTAGCCAACACATTTCCTATCGGATAAAGGTTGACCGTGAATTAATAGTTATGTTGAATGTTGTCAGTAGAGTTGTGTTACTTTCTACTTGCATTTGCCACACCAGGGTATTCTTGTTAACCAACGGTAGTTATGCTAGCGCATTAGCTAGCCCTCTGCATTTCGCCAGCTAGCAATAAGCTTTATATCCCAACGTAGCTAATGTCTGCGTGTCATACGTAAATATGAGACATAATGCACTGAAATACATGTGTTACCCATAAGGAAAAACGCATTGTCATATGGTCTAACGTAAATGACCAAGGCAACACTGATCTTACACAGGAGGTAATCCCTATCCTCAATGCTAGCATGCTAACAGTTGGGCTAACTAGCTACACGCGGCCTTCGCGCAGCCTGGATCCACAACAACATTTCCTCCTCTAACCATCCCGCACTTCACTCGGTCCGGACGCGGCATACTGAGTCACTGGAGCCCGGTGCTGCGAGGCCAAGCAAACATGTTGGTTTAACAACAATCCCAAGCACAACAGCTCGTCACAATATGACTCTCTGACATAGAGCTTTACCGAAATATACGATTTTCCTTCGTTAGTGTATTAAACTTTGGCTGTCTTACCTCTGCTTGTTCTGACAGCACAAGGTTTGTATGCGAGTTGTGTGGCGCTCTCTCTCTCTCTCTCTCTCGCTTTCCACAAGATGGCTGAGTGTAGGTCACATGACATCTGATAAAACCCGTATGTCGTGTACAGATTTGCTGACTGGTGCTCAAACAACCAGGTGAATATTATCAATGTTTGTTTATCACTCTCATAATGGACACAAATATATCACAAAACACATCCGTATTTAAATCTATAAATGCATTGATAAATACAAGATAAGAAATAATCAGTAGTGGTGTAAAGTAGGCCTAGGTGTTTGTAAAATATGTACAGTTACATTTCTACGATATTTGGGCTTTACAGGGTTAACAAGGTATTATACATAAATATATACATACATATATGACAGATGGAATATTAAATATTGAACAGATTATATAAATGTACAATGTAGTTTTATTCCAAGAGAAACTATGGAGCAGAGACAGTTCTCTGCCAGCCAGAGGTGATTTATTGTACTTATTGCAGTGGGCAGGAATGTTTTCCTGTATCGGTCCTTGTGACAGCGGAGCTGCAGCAGTCTGTTGGAGAAGGAGCTCCGTTGACTGTCCAGCTGCAGGTGGAGAGGATGGGTGGGGTTATCCATGATGGACAACAGCCTGTTCAGTGTCCTCTTCTCCACCACAGCTTCAAAGGGGTCCAGCTTGATGCCGATGACAGACCCAGCTTTCCTGATCAGTTTATTGATTCTGCTGGTGTCACCGGCTCTGATGCTGCCCCCCTAGCAGACCGGAGCAAAGAAGAGTGCACTGGCCACAACAGACTGGTAGAAGATCTCCAGCATCTTGCTGCACACGTTGAAGGATCTCAGCTTCCTCAGAAAATAGAGTCTGCTCATCCCCTTCTTGTACACAGCATCAGTGTTGATCCTCCAGTTCAGTCCATTGCCTAAGTGCACTCCCAGGTACTTGTAGTCCTCCACAACAGCCACATCCTCTACAACAGAAGCGCTCCAACCCACTGCGTCAACTGTTTTTAGGTAATTTGATTACCAGCTATTTTGCTAGGGATCTTGCAACATTAAAGCATTATCAAAGGCATGTCCTTCATTGGGTAATTCTGTGACAGAATCTAAAACTTTGATAACTTTATGTTATGATTTCATTATCCATATTCTTAAACAATATTGTGTTGACAGAACAAAATTGACACACAGGAAATCTGGAGTAAGGTAGCATGCCTATTATTCCCTTATACATTGTTATACAATAGGACTCTATGAGCTGGCAACTAGACTATTACCAAAAGTTGAGGAAGCTACCATGTAAAGTCGGCTGTGTTCTCTACCTAATGGGAATTTGGAGGTATTGACTGTGTACATAAAATATGCAAAGAGAGTGGTAGACAGAGGTGGGGGAAGAAACCCAGCAGCAGTCTCTGCCCTGTGGTCCTCCAACAGGTAAGGTAGGTACAGGTACAGCCATAGGTACAGCCATAGGCCATAACACAATCATACATTATGACGCCTGGTCTTTATAGTTAGCTGATGCTCAACTCAAATTAGTGCCTAATTAGTGTGTAATAACTACAGACGGTATATATAACGCTAGTAATTGCAAGTATAATATCTCACCAGTAGGCTTACATTTTAAACTTGTATCCCAATAAATCAGCTAGTGCAAACCAGTCTAAACTGCAGTCACTTGTTCCAAACACACAGCAAGGTGCAAATTACGTTAGCCACTAACAGCCGCGCCTACTTGTTGTTTGTGTTAATGGATCAAAACTAATGATGTCGATTCAGGTATGTAGTATTTCTAATAGCAAATAGCATTTTTACTTACCATTAGCCAGCAATACATAGTTTAAATATGTATAATGTAACTTTACAAGTCTTACTGTTGCTAGCTAGCAAACATGTCAGGCTAATATTTAGCTACGCTATCTGCGGTTAGGTCTCCACCAGTTTGGGGAAGTGCCAATATAACTTCGACATATTCGACAAACAAATATAAAACAGAAAGAATTCTACGGGTATTGGGCCGAGGGGGACACCGTACTTCTGGTATCCGCCGTTTTACGCGAGGTGCAAGCAGCCGTACACCGTCTAGGTGTTGCTAAGCTTCCTGTACTGAATATCATAGTCTATTGCCTTAATCAATATCTAGTCAACTCTAAAATACCACATATATGCAATGGCATGATAATATTATTGTGACAAGTGGGGTATTCACCTGGTGTTTCCAGAAATTAGACGTAGATGTAGCCAAAATCAACGAAGGCCACTGTCGTTTTTCCATACATCTGCAAGGGCATGTCTGTAAGGGCAATCCGACAACCCACACAGCTCTAGTTTACGCTGGTAACGACTTAAAGCACACCCTCAAGTCCAGAGATGTAATCCGAAGACATGCAGCGATTTCTTCGGTCGTTAATAAAAATAAAAAAAACCTAGTGCGCTCTGCCTGGCTACATTAGCTAGCTGTTTATATTTGCACTTCCAGGATATTTGCACCTCCAGGAAAATGGCGTATTTATATATATATATATATGGCGCGTGTTGCATTGTGGGTAGCTCGTGACTTCACTGTGTGTGAAAAATGTATATGCTCGTGGTTTCTGTTACGGGACTTTACATTTTTTTCTGCCTGTGTTCGTGCGTACTAAAAAAATATGAGGACTTTTTCTGCAAAAATAAAATCTAAAATAAACGTACAAGGATCATGCCTTTGCGATCTTTGTGTATTCTTATTACTCATGTTACGGACGTCGGTTCGTTGGTCTAGGGGTATGATTCTCGCTTAGGGTGCGAGAGGTCCCGGGTTCAAATCCCGGACGAGCCCTTCTTTTTATGCTGCCGGCATTTCAAATACTCGACATACAGCTCTGAAAATAATTAAAAGACCACTCTCATTGGCTACAAGATTTTTTTTTTAATATTGAAGTTAAAAGCATCAATCTGGTGCACTTTGAGAGCAACATTAAGAGATCTATGGATACATCTCTCAACACCCATATGAAACACAGAACTGTAAACAGATTTTAATTTTCTTATATTTTACTAATCACTCCCCTTTTAAACTGTATTCTTGTTTTACAGTCATATAGTATTTCATACCTGTTTTTCATTTATCCTCTCTGGCTGTCCATCTCATAATGTTCACATAGAAACTAGCTCTCAATAGGAATATCATTCAGAAGAATTATAATTTCATGCAAAAAGAGGTTGCACATTTAAATTCAAGGTGTTGTTATGGCAACGTCAGTGGTCAAACAGCCACATTTACTGCTGCAAATACGTTCAAACATGCTGTCGACACGTAAAGCAGTGGCAACTATGCCACCATTTCAGCTGACTTTTTGTCAGAAATACTGTCACATAACATCCATATGTTTCAGTGCTAGGTTGATGCTTAGCTAAGAAGCACTTTAACTGACAGGACTCGCTTCTAGCTTCATTTCGAACCACATGTTGGTTCGAATGAAAACAAACCACATGTTGGTTCGAAATGAAGCTAGAAGCGAGTCCTGTCAGTTAAAGTGCTGACGCGCCACGAGGTCCGATCAAAGACATTACCACTCCATACCCTTTACATAAACGTTCATAGATGTCATAATATGTTGTCTGATGTTGTATTGACAGGTTACTGTACTCGTATTGTGTATGGCCGGTTAGCTCAGTTGGTTAGAGCGTCGTGCTAATAACGCGAAGGTCGCGGGTTCGATACCCGTACTGGCCACAGATTTTTGCATTAAAAAATGCATACACACGGAAGTAAATATAGGAAGAATTAAACAAATGCATAAATATATATTAAGATAAATAGGAAATAAATAAAATAATAGGTACTATATGAAAACAAATTAATACATTAATGTATAAATAAATACAAGTTGACAATAAAGCCTAATACGTTCACTTACATTTATCTATTTAAACTTACGTCAGTTTCCGTCCTCCATACTTGAGTACAGCACAGTCATTTTCGTTTTTATCAAGGTATATATTTTAGTGGGAATGCTGACACAGCATTCCAACTATCTGTTATGCAACGCACAAAATTCTTTATTATTCTGCCGGGTTATTTTGCGCCACTTCGCCTCCCACATTGAACATCGCAGAAACTCTGTTCAAATATCAAAACGTTCAGCTCGGTCGGGAATCGATGGCTATTACTTTTATCATTCATAACTTTCATAATTCCAGAGATACATCCCATAATACATCACATTTTTAACATGGAAGTCAATGGAGAAACTCTTCAGACTTGAACAATCTTTATGCAACTTCAACTGCTAACTGCTCCTTCATACTTTCACTCAGAAACCTCATTCCAACTTTAAAATGTTACACATCTTTCTGGCATTATTTGTGTAACAACTTTCTGATTCCTATCCTTTTAGAGATATTAAACATTGTTCAGACCTTGGTAAAGAGGCCTTCTTCAGATTTTAGAGTGCATGATGTCACAGCTAAAGTGGAGGACAGATTTAATTTTGCCTTCATATTTTCTTTTAAACCTGCCATAATTCCCAAACCCTACATTCCTGAGACATAATTTGTCATGACAAACGTAGGAAAACATCTCGTAGCTTGAAAGATAACAAATAATTAAGCAAAAATAATTAAACAAAATGCCTCTTGAGGGCATGAAGTGACAAACACTTTCAACATGTTTTCATTAAAGCCCATTAATCTGCCAAAAAAGGTCACATTATTAACCCGAAAGTACACAAAAAGTACAATTCAGATGCTCAAGTTCCTTGACACGCTTCACGCTTTGAAATGTCACCGATTCTGTTACGGTCCTTCAACAAAACGTTCACATGTAAGAGGTTTATCTCTCATTCAGAACAATGAAAATGCTCTCCTCTAACAGATTACTGCACATCACCAGGGAAACCTTTGATCTCTGGACACGTCGTTAGCTCAAATATAAACACCTGTGTCATGGAACACGAAGATGTCATAACTCCAACTGACATGCTCAGAGCACCAGACTTCAGATAATGGTTAACAGTCCTGCCCTCAACAGCTCTGGGGTGTCATCATATGCCGTTTCCATGGAAACGCATCCCTCGCCATAAAAGACGATGTCGCTATAACTCCTATGAAAATGTTCAAAAAGTGCTCAAACTTCACATGTGTGCTAACAGTCCAGCCGTGAAGACATCTACGGGACAGTTTTGAGATTTCTTCAAATGCCGTTGCCATGGCAATACAATGCTCACCATGAAACACGGTTTTCTCATAACTTCAGTAAAAATGCTCCAAACGGCCCAACACTTCACAGGTTTGGTAACGATGTAGCCATCAACGCATCTAAGCGTATTATGGGATGTCATCAAATGCCGTTGGCATGGCGACAGATCATTCGCCATCAAGTTAGTTCACAAGTTTGCAGTTCAAATATTCTGCTGCTTTTCCAAGCCTTTTTACTTTCTTTTCTTCTCTTATCACACATTCAAGCCCCCAGTGTTCATGTATCATTTCAATCTAAATTATTCACTTTCATCTTACACATCACATTTCAGCATAGCAGTTTAGCGTCAGCTTTTCAGCATAAAGCATTCCCACTAGCAATTTCTTCAGGAATTGCATTCTCCAGTTACCTATGATATTGAGGGGAGAGTGGGGTAAGTAGTGCCAATTTTTACTTAAAGTGCCTTTAAAGCAAGGGGATTACAGTAATGCCTCCAACTAAAATATGTACATATAGTTTAGGATGTTGTGCATCCCTGGGAACAATCACTTCGGATCTTAAATAAACTGTTTGAGAAATATAGCTTTAGAAAAAAAAGTGGTTTTGTGGCATTAGAGACAATACACTGGGGTAAATTGTGCCATTGATAATTGAAGTAAAACAGATCATCAGAAACTTTGCACTGATCTCGTCACCTTCAACATTCTCCACCAATCCAACATAGTTATAGGATTTGGATTTTTTACCTGCAAACTTCACATTGACAAAGTCACCAGCAAACAGATCCTTGTCACCATCATCATCATCACTCTGGACATCTGAACTCTCATAATGAGTGGTATCGCTAAGTGGAATTGGAAAGTCACTCTCTTCTGAGCTACTGGAGAGCACTTTCTTTTTGGGCTTGGTTGGTTTTGACCATTTCAGAGCCCCTTCTTATTTCCACTCCTTTTCTTCTTTTCAGCACGTTCCTTTTCTCTGTTGTGTGTCTTCTCCAGGCCATCTTCTGCCTCATCATTGGTGGTGGAGCTTTCTTCTGAGCTACTGTACACAGCTGTTTTCTTCTTGTTTTGGTTTGATTTGCAGCTTTCAGAGCCCTTTTCTTCTCTCTTTCATTCTTTTCCTGTTCAGCCTTTTTATCTTCTTTTTCTTTGTGAGCCTTCTCCAACTCCATCTTCTCAGGTGTGTCGGTCACGATTCTTGTTTTCACTTTCTTTCTTACAATTTTTTCTTTCTGTGGCTTTTGGCAAGGGAAGAATGACTTCTGGAGACACATAACCCAAGTGAGCAGAAGAACAAGATTTGTCACTTGATAAGTGCTCGGGATTTGTCAGAGTGGCAGGTGGCTCTCCTGGGTCTGGATCTGCTTCAAGGAAAGGACTCAAAGAACTCAAAAGCCAGTTCACGGCATTTCATGACACCTATGCCATGAAACATTGCTGCTAGTGTCTTAATATGGTCCGCCAGCTCTTTCTCCATGTTCTCATTGAATACTCGTTTGGCAACTGCTGTTCTTTCATAGCCTGGCTTTGTTACTTCTCCTATTTTTTTCTTATCCATATATCTTTTTATGGTCATCCTGCAGATCTTCATCTCCTTTCCAACCTGATGTATGGTCTTCCCCTGTTGCACCTCTTTCACTGCTCTTTCCAACTCCTCAAGAGGAGTTGAAACCCTGTCTGTCTTCCTTTTGTATTTGCATGGCATGATGGATTTTGGTCTAAAATTAAGAATGTCACATAGTTTTAGTGATCAAATGTAAAAATACAATGTACAATAACAATAAAATACAATAAAGTAATATATAGTAAATAATCATAAATTGGGGTAAGGCACAACTTAACCCAGGCCCTTTGGCACAAATCACCCCATGCCCACCATTTTGAAAAAAATGCATCCCCCAGCTGTTTTGAGCTAGCATCACGCTAACTGTATAGACTCATGGTGTAGCTTACTAAAGTAATAAAACATGTGTGAACTGTTTTCAAAGTTGTCTAAATTGTTCAAACACAGCAATCAAAAAACCTTGATCATAGAAATTTTACTTTGGAGGGCAAAAAATTGTTTTTTTAACTTAAATGTGCTTACTTCTCAAGCCATGTGTCTCCCGTCTTTGCAGGATGATTGAAATGGATGCCTCTTCAAAAATATGTGGTCACATGACCAACTTCTTCTATGGTTTTCTAGATAACAGGGGTGGCACTAATTGCCCCTTGGCACAAATTACCCCACTCTCCCCTACATGTCTTTGTGTTTGCATGTTTTCTATCAATCTCACAGTAGATAGCTGTCTGCCACAGACTACACCGCCATCTGGTGGACTAAACTATAGCTGTATATAACAACAAACATCCATTATATAAAAATCCAAAGTTGTTTTTCCCCCGCATGTTTTAGTATTGTAATATAATAATAGTAATAAGCCCCCTATATGTTTTACTAAATGGAGATCATTACACTTGTTGAGAAGCAAACTAGCTTTATTCTATTTCTTGACATTACATTGATCATTTCAATTCACTATTTAAATCAAAGTTCACACCTGATTTGCTTTTATATTATGTAGAAATTAGTATTTTATTTTGCAGTCTATACTTTTGCATCATTGTATGTGAGAAAGTAGATAGGAACATGATATAAGTATAAATAAATAAATGTATGAATAAATACGGAAATAAATGAATACAATAATAAATACATGTTGAAATAAATACATGTGGAAAAAAATACAGGAATAAATATGGCAATAAATGGATGTATAAATAAAAGTTGAGAATAAAACATGCTACATTATTTTATATATTTAATGTATTTTTACATTTATGTTCACTTATATTATTTCTGTGTCTGTTTGCTAATGAGGTGGGCGGTCCTAACTTCAGTCTGAAGCCTGATTGGTTACAGGATTGTGATTTCTGGCAGATTGTGGTTTAATAGCTCTGCCTGGCTAACCTCGCTGATTCGTGTGCATGAAGCGTCTCTCGTATTTGCAACCCAGCTCAGATTTAATAGAATAACCAATTCGGCTGCAAATGGGAAAAAATTTAGCGTTTCCCTGAAAGTGTTATCAAGCGTTGGTGGTATAGTGGTGAGCATAGCTGCCTTCCAAGCAGTTGACCCGGGTTCGATTCCCGGCCAACGCATATTTTATTGTCACTGCTCTCACAGCATTTATCCGTTGCTGATTCGTTTTTTTGCTGCTAAGCATAACATGTGTTTATAGCTTATAACTACATATGTTTGTTATCCACAAGAAAACAGCCAAATTGTATTCAAATATAAATGTTATTTTAGAGATTAATGAGAATTTAGCAATCAAAAATGGTTTTCTTCATAATTTCAACACGTATGACATGTTATGTATGTAAATTGAATTTTTTATATATTTTAATAATTTGTTTATCAGAAGTTTGTTTGTATTTGTATTTCTAAATGATATGTCTTAGAGGCAACCTGAGACCTGTAACCCTATACAGGGCACAGTGTCATTAACCTCAGAGATTAGATACATTTGTGTCATTTGCTAACATTTATTGCCTCATATGTAATGGCCCTGCACAGCCTCCCACACTCAAGCTCAAGCTTTGGTGATTTAGTGTGTTCATTATGTGAACGTTAGAGATGGTGTGCCACTTAAGCACCTGCAAGCAAGCTCTAAAAGTATTTCCGGCCAATGTTATTGCGTTTCCTTCACAATAATTCCTTGTGAGTACAAGGCAAAAATATTTATTCTCAGTTTCCCAGAGAATCTTCCAGACCAAATTTGCTTTACGACGAGTATAACTTTTCCCTTCTTTATGGTTTTGCATTTGCAAGACTTTTTGATGGACATTACCACTACATCTTCTTCTTCTTCTTCTTCTTCTTCTTCTTCTTCTTCTTCTTCTTCTTCTTCTTCTTCTTCTTCTTCTTCTTCTTCTTCTTCTTCTTCTTCTTCTTCTTCTTCTTCTTCTTCTTCTTCTTCTTCTTCTTCTTCTTCTTCTTCTTCTTCTTCTTAAAAAAAAAAGAATAAAAATCAATACTGGCTTTACAAATCATATCTTCATTATTCCGTCACTCATCTCATATTTGCTATTTTTTCTTGAAATACTGGATGGTTTTACGAATGTAAATAAATATTAATCTTGGAAAAAAAACAGGTATTGGTCTCTTTACTTATTTTTCTGACATACAAAAAATATATATCCTTTGACAGTGTGTCGCTAGGAGGGTCACACAGCCTGCCTATGTCTCTCTCTCTCTCTGTCTCTCTCACACACACACGCACGCACGCACGCACGCACGCACGCACGCACACGCACACACACACACACACACACACACACACACACACACACACACACACACACACACACACACACACACACACACACACACACACACGCACACACTGTATCAGCAGCATCGATTGATAATAATAGAAGTCGACGTAGACTTGCTGAACAGGAAATGTGTCACTGTTTCTCCTCTCTCCCCACTTAGTTCATTTGTTTTCCTATTCACCGGTGTTAATCCTGCTTACCCTCTTTTTCCCTCTGTTGCCATGGATATGCTATTCCTATGGCAACTGCAGGCCTTTCTGCGTGGCCTCGGGCCCCCACCGTAGAGGACTCTCCGAACCTTTCATTACACATTCCCTTCAAGCTTGCAGACAAATCTCACAAGTAGCACATAACTCTCTCTCTCTCTCTCCAACTGTTGCCCTTTCTTTTTCCTCCATCCCCCCTTCTCTGTTTGTGTCTTTGCCCTTGAACTCACACCACTGTGTCATACGCTTAAGTCCTGGATGCTCTGTCATGCTCAATACCACACAGCTGTTTCAGTGTATTTATATTTCCTAAATTACTCTCCAGGCATCCAGTGATACTAGATGCCGGTGCTGGTAGGAAGAGCGCTGTGATCAGATTTGTATCGCACGTATCGCTTTCATGTAAAAGTCAGAGACCCAAGCTTTCTAATTTTCAGTGGCAATGGAAACCAGAGCCCCATCTTTAAAGATGCATGAGACGTCTTGATCCACGGAGAATAGGGATGGAGGCTCTGTCAGAGAAAGTGTTCCTGTGTCAGAGAGTGAAAGTGAGGAAGAGGAGAGGTTTCCACAGATGATAGCGAAGTTGCCAGTGGCAGTGAGGGCCCTGAGGCCTCCGCCTGCCGAATGAACCCCGTCAGCGTCGGGGAGTACCATGGACTGCGGGTGGGCTCGTCTCTGCTCGGCATCGTGGCGGGCTGCATCATCATCGGGGTGTCCAGGGAGTGTGACGCCGATGCTGTAGGAGGGATCTTCCTGGGAGCAGGAGGCCTCGGTGAGTGTGTGTGAAACTTTCTAACTACTGACCCAGTTTTAGAAAAGCTATTTACAGTAGTTACTTATTGTTTGTCTTCATGCTTTTTGCCTTGAGCCACAACACCCATTGATTATTTCTATAGTGTCACAGGATATCGATGGAAGATTTTTTAATGTTAACAACTTAAAACATACATTCTTTGATCACCTTAATACTTCATGATTTTTCCAAATGTTTACAAGACTGGCTTCTCCAAAGGATTTTGACACCGCTTTAGAAAAATGTTGGATTACTTTTTCTTTGTTTTGTTGGCAGGACATTTTATGCTGCGTTACCTCTTTCAAATTAGTCAAGTTAAAACAACTTTTTTTGTATACCATTTTGCCCAAAATGTGATAACTGAGCCCTAACATCAAGTTACTATACCAGGTAGGACAAAGCTTCAACACTAATTAGACGAATCAATCGGTTGATGCAACTGTTATAGATAAATCAATAAAAATATACGGCAGGTTAATCGATAATAAAAATGTAGTTGTAGTCCTAATAAAGGAGAACCTACACTACTTGCATTTCTTTATAAATAAAGTACCAGAAAATATTCAAGTTGTGTAAAAAGGAAATACCAGTTAGCTACTGTTTTAGATGTTGTGTTTTAATTAGGTCATAAGAAGATAAATATAATATGGAATGATCATTATTCTTTTTACATACAGTACACAGCAGTGGAATCTGGGAGAATCCAAATAATGAGGCAGTAAAACACGAATTACATTTTTTTAGGTGGACAGTTAATATCCAACATGTAAAATGAGGAATGAATACTTTTTTTTTAAAATCCCAAATTAAAGTGAAATTTTTCCTTCACCATCCTTGAAAAACACACCATGTGATCACTTGATACAACAGTGTAACTGGAAGCGACTGACAGCCTGAGGAGTTTCACTGCCAAGATGGAGAAGTGAGAAAGAGAAAGAAGCAAAGGCCAGGGCTTTTGATCCGAGGACGACAACATTAGCATGCATTGTTAATGGTAAACGTGTTCTCGCTGATGATTTGATCAGCTCTCAATAATTAATTTGTGTTACTCATGTGCACAAAGAATTGGCAAATCAAAACTGTAGACAGCAGCTTGACCGAGGCATTCACTATGGCAGCTCTCGTGCAGCTAAGTAGCATCTAATGATGTGTTTTGGGGCTTATGTGTCTTGATGCCTCCTCCGACACATAGGCTGACTAATGAACAGAGTGTTCTTGGCAGATTTTCTTCTCTCCTTCTGCAGTTTCATGACATTTTAAGCACATGCATGCATCACAGCCACCCTCAGGACCTGCCAGTGTTTAATATCAGCTCTTGTGCATATAAGGGAAATCAATAACTGTGTGGAATTGGAGCACAGTGCCACAGAGAGGCACACAAGCCCTGTGGTTCAGACATCAATTTATACTTTGAGTGTAACATCAAAAAACATCACACACTGTATCTGGTATAAAATAATCTGAAGGCTGTTTCATCATCGTCTTATTGTCGGTCGTGATTTAAATAAGCATGGGAGTGTGTCTATCTTTTGGTGTGGCTCACATGCAATATATGGCCATTGTGAAAATGCAATTAGCAGAATGATTGGTAGAAATCTCTTCTACAATGACATTTCTCTTATGAGCACAGTACACACAATGTATTCTACACTCCGAGTTAGTTTCAGGCCACTACAGTGCAAATTTCGGTCAAAGAAAAACGAAAGATTATATTCACACTACTACTATCGTTCCTACTTCTTAAACCAATAGTGATAAGGACACTATATTAGTTTTATGCTATCTGCTTTCCAGGCCTGCTCATAGCAATCTACCCCTTCATTAAAGCCTGGTTGAACATCAACAATATTCTTCCATCCTTTGGTAAGTTGTTATATATTTGTATTCATTGTTTGAACCCTCAATATGTATATTCTTTGATCAGTATTTAAAGTAAAATGTTATTTTGTCCCTGAATATGTCTTCACTTCACAGGAAACTTCAGAGTGCACCCCACTGCCAATGTCGCTCCTGATCAACTTGTAGAGACAATAAGAAGAGAAGGTGAGTGAGCCTTCATGGTTTTCTTTCCTTAGTGTTTCAACAGAAGGATAGAGAATTTGCCTATTAATTGTTTACGTCTTCATAGTCAGCCATTTAGTTCATGGTCGTTATTCGTTGATAGCAAATCCAACACCTGTCCGCTCACTGGAGAGTTAACACCAGTGAGAGGTGTTGTGTCTGCTGCAAAGCATCAGTCATCTCTCTGGGGGCCGTTAAAGTAAAAAAACAAGCATGTTTTCTTCTTTCATAACCGTTTTTGCTTGGCCTAGATGGAAAGCATTATGAGATCAAGGAAATATGTGATAGAAAATAGCCCTTTTGCTAAGGGAATTGCATTAAAGTAACACCTGTTGAACATGTTCATATGAATGTCAGTTCATCTAAATATATTATTACTGGTTTCTCCCAATGTTTTTCTGCATACAAGTTCAATTAAAAAACATTCATTATATTAAGTGGTAAAGTCGTGTAGATATTGATACAGCCTGGTGAAACCGGAAATATGATTCTGAATTTAGCGGCGTGTTGATATGCTCTCCTTTGCTCTCGGCAGGGACTCAGAGTCAACTCAACCTGGAGCGCTCCAAGAGTCGAATGGGAACCTTTGTGGAGGGCGGACCGATGGCTGAGGCCAACCCAGATGAAGGGTAAGAGTCCAACATAATATCTCTTTGTGTAGATTCATTTTCAAATACAAATGCAGATGCTAATTAGAAAATATTTTATGAGACAATGCCTCATTTCTGTATTTCAAGAAAACTTGTAATTAAAAAATGCCTGAGTATCTCAGGAGCACCTTACTTTTTTTTTTACATGTCTTCAAATTTGGTGGTCAAAGTGAAGATCAGTATGAACCCTACAAATACATTATTAGCCATAAGAATTCACACTCAAATCATGATTATTTCATACACATGTCTAATAGGGTAAAGTTGACAACATTTTGGACAAACATGCTTGTATTCTGCTACTTCACTGGTTTATTGGGTCACACAACTACAAAGCAGTTCATTTGAAAATAAAAGGTCAGGAGGTCCTGAAACAGATTAATTACTTAATAAAAAGCACATGGTGTTAATTAGGTCATGCTTCATGATGAACTATATGTCATCTCTACAATTGTGTATGTGCTTCAGTTAGGTATTTTATACCAAAATATTTGAAAAAAAGCCATCACAAACTCTTACATAAGACATGCGCTTTTCTGTTGCCTTAAAGACTGTTTCGAGGAGATAAGGGGATGTTCAAATTTATCATATTGTATAATTTTGGTTAACTAGGGCCACCTTTATTGCAATGCCAGTGATAGCTATCTTAGTGGTAGCATCATATTCAGGTATGATCCAAAGAAGACATACCTTGTTTGGAAAATTATGAATGATAGACTGAAATAACTGAATTCCCCGGGCGCTGTACAATAGCTGCCCACTGCTCCTAGTACTAGACTCCTGGTACTAGGATGGGTTAAATGCAGAGGCCAAATTTCACTGTGTGTGCTGTGTGCTCTGCATGTGTGACCATTAAAGAGGGGTTTCATCCCTCCCAATTCTAATGTTGTTTAAATAAAATATCATGCTTACTGAGGAAAAAATGTGATTCAAACCAATCACTGAAGTTAATTTTAATACATTGTGCACTTATCAATACACTCATTATGCAGTACAGTTAATTTAATCGAGTTAATAGAGTAGTTTTATTTGTATTATTAGTATTTGTGTAGCTGATTCAGGGGATGACCGTAATTGAAGCAAATGGTCTGGTGTGTTTCAGGACTTCAGACCTGCCAGACGTCTTATCTAGACGGAAACTTAAGCAGCCTACTGGAGACCAAGACCTGCCATGACGTCAACATATGCCCAACCTTGCTAAACCTTCTTTCTTAGGTTTCTTTAAAAGAAGATGATCTATTGTAGACCTCTTATCTCCTGAACCTGCTCGCTTGTCGAGATTGTTTTTATGGCCTAATAAACCTCTCCCAAGATTATATTGTTTTTGTTTGAAAAACTGAACTTCCTTCCAATGAATGAAGCAAATACACCCAGTAATTTGAATTGCTTGCAGCTCATATCATCATCTCACAATGTTCTCAATATCCATCAATTATGATTATAGTCGTTATGTGACAATCAAAATCAGCTCAATTCCCCTGCCTTTATTTGTTACAGGCCACATACAGTACAAACATAAAGCAAATTGGAATACATGTGTACAGGTAGACACAACAACTACACAGTGAGCTGCACCCCCGCAGTGAAACATAATACATTGATATTCAGGACAGCAGAGGCAGAATGGCTGCTGCATTGCAAGTGGCGTGGGGAAGAACGCTGCGCTCTGACAAAAACTGTGGCGTGCTGTGAGGCTGAACAATGTCGGCAACAGCAGCCGAGGAGTCTGCAGTGCCTTGATGACAACCAGCAGTTTGATTGTCAGGCCTCAAATCTGTGTGAGGATTAGCAATGGAGCAACGTATAACAAACATTTAATTGCTAATGAATGTGATTGACAATTAAAACTCAACTTATAATTGGGAAATTAAAACTTGAGAACGAAAATGGAAACCAGCCTTTCCCATTTTTCTCGCATTGAAATCAGACTTGGAACCATTTAAAGGGTCAATTCACACAAATCTAGCCACACAGTGGTGGAAGGTAACTAAATACATATATTTTAGTACTTTACTTGTGATACATCTACTTTGCACTTTCTACTCTCCACTACATTTCAGTGGGAAGTATTGTAGCTTTATCTCCAGTTCAATGATTTGAAAGGTGTAGTTGCTTTACAAACTAGGATTTTTTGCACAATATATTTTTCATGATTCCAGCTCAAAGTTTTGCTGCTTTGTCATTTAATATTTGAATTGATTTTTTATAGTTTTTGAGGTTTGAACTGTTAATATATCACTTTGGGCTCTTGGTACTTAAGATAGCATGTTTTACTATGTTTACAAATCCAATAATCTATCAGACAATAAGTATAGAACAGTATCACCAGGTTATTGAATAATGATTAACATTATGAGTTTGTTTTAATAGAAAATACGCTATTTTCTACCGTGAGTATCAGTGACTTAAGCACGTCTATTGCACAATGCACCGCAATACACTGGACTTAATGGCATTTCAAAGGTTAGGATGCAAATGAGTGACCATTTACGAATGACTTACAATCATTTAACACTGCACACTTGTGTTGGCTTATTTATTTATTACAGTAATGTGTTCCTTGAGAAATCAGCAACAAGTAAATAAAGGTGAGCTCGTGAGATACAGGCAAAATGCAACAGCCTTCATCTCTCACACACACACACACACACACACACACACACACACACACACACACACACACACACACACACACGCACACGCACGCACGCACGCACGCACGCACGCACGCACGCACGCACGCACACACACACACACACACACACACACACACACACACACACACACACACACACACACACACACACACACACACACACACACACACACACACACACACACACACACACACACACAGGGGTTGGACACTAAAGGATGGATGATTAAGGAGGAGTCTGGGAGTCGCATCCAGAGGTCCATGGAGGAGAGAAGATGCTCTGCGCGGCAGATCATCACATATATGTAAAAATGAAATATGACGACTCAACCCCGGCTACCGGAGAGATGCCTCGCATATTTTAGCGGTTTCCCTCCATTTCCGTTGCGGGGTGACCTGTCAGATGCTACGTGCGTCTCGGTGCACACCGGGGGCAGCGCACCGTGTTGCGCCTGTGTGTCTCAGTCAGAAGAAATGCCATCTCACATAATTGATCTTTCCTCTCCTCTGCTTGGATTTTATATTCCAGCTCGGATCGCTTCGCTCTTGTGATTGAATGGCTGTCATGACTTGTGCCCTCAGGACTGTGACGCTACGAAATCAGGAAGAAAACCCCTCGTTTTGTTTTTATGCGTCCTTTCAACCTCTCTGTATTTTCACCTGGTAATTAGACCTGGGATCTCCGTAGCAATCTACTGATCAAACAATGGGAAGACCTTCAGTATATCGACATAAAGGGTAAGTTGATTTTTCATGGGTTAATTTTTACAGGAATGCATCACATCAATTCAGTAGGCTAAGCGTTTACACGTTTTCTTTGCAAATCATAGTTTCTTATTAAACGTATGGCCTACTGTTTGTAATATATTCAGGGTAATATATGTACTGATTAACAACAATGATTTCCTTTCCCCACATCCCCTCTCCTCAGTGAATGCTCTTGAATGGATGCATGCTGGAATGAAAGGGCTGATTTGATTGCAACTAAATACTGAAATGCCATTCACATAGTGGCTGGCAGGAATGATGCAGCTGCAGTGCCATTACATACATTTCACTCCACGAAACAAGATAAGATAAATAGCAATTTTCATCAGGCATGATATTCTATTAAGCAACACTTGTAACTTTTTTATAAAGGATGAAAAGTCAGGGTGCATCTAATTTACACTATGTGATGATTAAGTATCAATATAGTCAAATTCTCCATTGAAAAACCCATCATTACCTCTTTTATTTCATTGTTTAATTCAATGTACTTTTCTTATCTATTGTTTAACATAGAATTTGAGCCAAAAAGCATAGTCTTAATTCAATGTACAGTTCAACAGGCTTCTGCTGTAAGAGATGATAGTTTTACTATAAGAGCCAACTTTAACTGCATCAAATAATGCTCATTGTTTTACAGATATATATCATGACATGTGTAATTGATAGGAATACCAGAGTGATGCTTGTGTGTAGCTGTCCAGTACAACTTGTGCACAGAACAAGAGTAGTCAAATATGTGTGTAACCACAGAGCTTATTTACTTTCAAAGGAAGTACCTAAAAAAGCCTAACAGCTGCCATTTCTTGTTATTTACAGACAAAGATGTTGTCCTGGCTGTGAATTGATTTAAACTTTGCCATGGGGAAGACACTGGACTAAGATTTGACACCACAGTGGAAGAGACAGAGGTGAAGACATGGTCATCACTGACAGAAACGCTGGTACCCCTGTCCCTAAAAAAGAGCCGCAGAAGAAGACGAGGAGGAAGTCTCGCCCTCATGGCCTGCCGTCCCCGGCCCTCTGCTGCGCCTGCGGACTGTGCATCATGCTGGCTGGACTCAACATCACCCTGGTGGGAGCGTTCGCTTTCAGCACCCTGGTGCCTTCTGCCAATCCCCCAATCATCATCGGACCTATCCTACTGCTGGTGGCCTTCTCCTTTTTCGGGGCCTGTTGCGTGTGTAGCCGCCTCCCCCCTCCAAACAGCTCACGGAGGTCTAAGGTGGGCGGCAGGGGTGGAGGGCTGATGGGACATGGAGGGTTGGCTGGTGGTGCAGCGTTTGAAATAGAGACCAGTGAGCACACTCTGCAGGACACCACAGCTGTGCAGCTCAGCCCCACATCCTCCCGTGGATCATCCCAGGTGTCCAGCCCAGAAAAGGTAGCTCCTGACGCGGCCCTACCAAGTCCCTGCACGCTCTTCACCATGGAGACCAACGGCTCTTCTTCTGCGTTTGGCACCGCAGTGTACTCGGCCTCCACAGCAGGAGGAGGGGAGGTGAGGCTCAACCTGCCACGTGAAGAAGCCGTCGCCTAGCAGAGCAGAAACTCTTCCAAGGCCGGAGTGCTGCCAGTGTAAATATCCTTCTTGGCCGAGGGCTTGCTGAGTGTGATTGTGTCCTCTAGTTGACGTGGTGCCATATTTCTGGTTGTGAACAGTATGCTTTTTAATTTCTTGCTGTGCTGCCAACTGGTAATTAGCATGCAACGTTATTGAAACATCCAAGTGTTTGTGGATCATAGGTGTTGGAATTCAAATTCCTCCCTCTATTGTGTTTTTTTTGTAACTTCCTACAGGTCTTTGCTTTTAATGTTGGGCATTATGAACAGTTTTCATGTAGTAATCAAATGAAAAGGGTCTTAAACCATAAGTATTTATCTCTCACTGCTACTCTGGTTTGTGGAATACTGACCTGTCAGCAGTGATTTCAGAGGGCTTGAATGAATAATATGATTGTTTATTTGTTATGAAGACTTAAAGATCAGATGAGAAAGGTCAACAGTGAGATGTATAGGTTCATTTGTTTTGACATTTGGCATTTTGTGTGCTGTTCTCACTGTTGAACTTGTTTTGGGGGCATAATGTATGATAGGTCACAGGGGTCCCAAAGCAATATCCCCTCACCTGAGATTAAATCCTTTGCCGTTCTCTTTACAAGAACACAGTACTCTAAAGCCAATGTATTTGTGATAATAAACCGCAGTGCATATATAGAGTAACAGTATACTAACATGTACTGTGTAAAATGTTGAATCATGGAAGTGTTATTCTTGCAGTTTGACAAATGGTCACCACCACAACATCAAGACTGTGAATATTGTGTTTCCTAATATATTTATTTTCAATTTCACATGTACATTTTCATTGAAGGTAGTGTAGTTTCCACTATTTTAAGGTTACACTCATCATGGTATTTTAATTAATTTATAGTATTCACTGTGAGGCAAAGACATGTGTCATAATAATGATTTTGGTCATTATGGATTTGAATGAACTGCTGCTCGAGACTCCACCGAGTCATGTATTACAAATGTGAACATGTGAATTCCACAGTATTGAATCCTTACATTTTATGTCTGACATGACATGACTTTATATTTAACAGAAGTTAACCTCAACTGGACCTACACACAAATAGGCAAGCACAGAAGTCTGACAGAGTGTAGATAATGAGATTGCATAAAATAAAATATGTTCCCCATCACTGTGATGTCTTCTTGACAAGAGACATTCAAACCCTGATTTCCTTTGAAAGGAACGTTGCCTTAGACTGAGACATCAGGAACTAATGAGGGCTATAACAAAGTGCACAATAGCATTTCTCTCCAGAAAGCCTTTGTTGGGCTCTGGATTTCTATTCCATATTGTTAGGAAATACTCAACATTTCTCTTTTATTGTGGGAACAACAAATGCATACCAATGGCTTTAATTTTCACAGCAGAGATGTATAGGAAGTAGCAGGAGAGTGAACACCTGCATCAAGTGGCCAGAGCATTCCCGTAAACAGTGTTGACCTTCTTTTGTGACACAGCTCCTCAGAAGATCCCTTTTCTCTGTCAAATCTCTCTCTCTTGTGCTGAGCTCATTGTTTGCATGTTGAGAGGAAGAGATTCATGGAAATGCAAACATCCTTTTGTGAACTATTGGTGTTTTGTGTGTATTTTTATTTGTGTAACGCTTCTACAAAAATCTGGAAAATGTAAAAGATATAATATTTTTGTGAAGATTATAATTTGATGATGATCCAAATGTGAATCCTACAAAAATATATGAATAAAAAAGGCTCTTTCCAACCTGGGGTTGCTCATTATCATTGCGTGGCATGACACTGTGTTCCTGCTACACAGCATCAGTGTCACCATGAAGGGATATAAATATAAATGAGCAACTGGATTTGTTATATGTTCCCATTTCAAACAAGTTCAGTATGATATTGTGGGACATACAGACATTTTTGGGGGCACAATCTTTGTCACAAGGATTATTTATTCCAAGAGGCAATTTCTAAAGATTATTTAACGAGACATGACGCATACATGATTCTCCAGAAGGAAGTTACTAAACAGATGAAAGCTTTATGTTTCAGTTTATCTTTGACAAACCAGCCTCCTGTTCACCAAATCAAAGCTCCTCCGATTTCACATCCAGGGCTATGACTATTTTCATTATTGATAGCCGATTATTCAAATTGAAGATCTGTCATTTTGTTTAACAGTCAAAAGAAAAAAGAATATTCAATTTACAATGTTATACAACGACTTGAACTTAAGCACTATTGCTTGTGAAATTATTTAATTATTTAATCTTTTATCAACATTTTTCGCTGACTAATTTTCTGTCAATTGATTACTCAAGCCACAGTTTCTTCTGTGAAAATCTAAGGCTAAAAAATTCTAAGTGCAATAGCAATGCTCCATATTCTTCAACACATCACATTTAGATGTTCTTAGGTAAATAATTTAAAGGTCCCATGTCATGCTTTTCCGGTTATTACTCATCCTCTTGTGTGTTATGTAGCTTTTTATGCATGTAAACGGTCTGCAAAGTCACAAACCCTCAAAGTACACCCTGTAGCGAGTAAAACTCTAACAAAGAAAAGACACGCCTCGTTGGAGATTTTTCTTTTTCCATTTTTTTCTTCCTGGTCTAAGTGACGTAACTACGGAGCCCTGGAGGGTTCATAGAGAGAGAAAAAAATAAAAACCGAGGCCACGTTTTATTAATTCGTGCGCACAAGATACTTTTTCGTATCTCGTGCGCACGAAAAAGTATCTTGTGCGCACGCGATACTTTCTCGTTCGCACGAGAACACCACAGCATTTCCCAAAACACTACAGCGTTTTAGAAAAACGCTACAGCATTTCACAAAACGCTACAGCATTTCACAAAACACCACAGTATTTCACAAAACGCTACAGCATTTCAGAAAACACCACAGCATTTCAGAAAACACCACAGCATTTCAGAAAACACCACAGCATTTGAACTTATACGGAAAGGGTATACCTTTAGGGAGAACACTTCTTGTTTGTGATTGGACAGAGCCAGCCAGAGAGCTCACAGCTCCTCATATCTGTTCAGAAACTGGACAAAAGTTAAACATGTACAAACCACAGACTGTTGTCATGGTGAATACAGTCACTGCTTTGTTTATGTCTGTATGCCGTTGTTGTGAGTTTGGACGAAGCAGCGACAGGTTGGTTTATCCTGATCGATCCGATCTCCATTCAGAAAACCCGCATTTTAAAAGGTTTTTCGCCTGCCGTCTTGTCTGCACACTTGTCACAGCATTAATTCATGTTTTTTACTAACCGGTATCAGTATGTTGTTAATTCGGCATAGTTTAGAAACGTGTATTACAATTAAATCACGGTATAATATGTTCATTTTGTTGTAGTTATGGTATAGGGACGCGGGAAGTCAGTTAGAGTTGGCGGTGCTAGTGGAGCGGGGCCTCGCAGCGGCAAAACTGTGGCGCGCTTGTACTTTAGGTGCGCCGCGTTTGGGTGACAAACCGTGCCGCGCCACACTAATTGCGCTGCATAAGCTCAGTTGAGGCTCCCTCCGCAAGGTGAGGCCCCATGCAGTCTGCGTGATCTTCCTGTAGGGAGGGACGGCCCTGTCCGTCCAAACTCACAACAACGACATACAGACATAAGTGGTGAAGTCACACCCATCTACTTGATGTATTGAAGTCAATGGGGAGAGAAAACGTATCTTTCGATCCCGTTTGAATTGTGCTATGAATTACACATATGATGTTTGTCAATCTTAGAAAAATAATTTCCATGTAAAAAAGTCACAGTTTGTCGTAAAACTGTTGAAATATAAGACTATGAAAAATACGCAACTAGAAAGACTACAAATCCCAGAGTCGCGTAAGTGATGTCACAATTGTTTTCCTCCACTAAGAGATAGCTCAAATCAGCGCCATATAGATATAATCTATCTATATGGCGCTGGATAAGATAAGATAACTTTAACAAGATGCCTGTGTGCTTAGTACCAGGTTATTATCATACCAGCAATGGGTCTTGCTTGTTCTTTCGCTTCCCGTCTGATGAAAGGACCAGGGGGGTATACTACGAAGCAGGATTTTCGCTTAGCCGGCTAACTTCAGGGAAAACTTGGGGTTTCTGGTCCTACGAAGCTGGTTCTCTTTTTAGCAGGCTAGATCTCCATGGTAACTTATGCTGTGCGGCTAACCTGGGGGGTATACTACGAAGCAGGATTTTCATTTAGCAAGATAACTTCTGGGATTTCCGGTACTACGAAGCTGGTTCACTTTTTAGCGGGCTAGATCTCCATGGTGACTTATCCTGGAACCTAGTCTGCTCCGAAGCAGGATAGGTTCCAGGATAAGAGATCAACTTAGCGAAAGCACCACGCCTGCTGACCAATCAGAGCTCAGTGTGCCGAGGAAATACAGTTTAAACTGCCGTTGCAGGAAAGACAGCCGGCCAAAATCACCGACTGTGTGAACGTGAAAATGAATAGAACATCACCTCCCATCTTCAGAGCAATCTGACTATTATACTATTTGGCTATGTTAAGAAAGCTTAATTAAATATCTGCCACAACATAAGTAACCGGATCAAAGTAACATTACGTAGCCTACAGTCAGCGGCACTGTGAGTGCAGACGTCGATGTGTCCCATTATCATTCATATCATATCACATATCACATCATAATGTATCATATATTTCTTTATCTGAGTCAGCTGAGCCGTATCTGGCTGTGCAACACTCACAGTGTCACATACTGTATGCAGAAGTATTATTTTAAGCAACACATTAAGTTGACGAAACACTCGAGTCAAATGTAATTAAAGTCAGATCCACTCGTGTCTTGGACGGGGCAGTGATATCATAAACCTGTTAATGTACGCATTCAAACACTTTTTCTTTTACCAGCTGTATTCACCTTGCAGGTGCAGCTATGTGGCTTTTATCCTGGATAAAGTGTTTAAGTCATGGATGTTTAAAATGTAAATTCTTCATATGTTTGTGATTGGTCGAATGCTCCAGATACCACCCCTTTTATGTGAACGTGCACCTAACTAGATAGGACACGGCTGGCTTGAGCGAACGAGTTGATAGCCAGCGTTATAGTAGGACAGTTTAGCGAGAGCGGCTTTGTTTTGGATTAAGTCAACCGGATAACTCAAAATATATCCAGGATAGGTTGAACTAGATTCGTAGTATACCCTCCTGGGGGTATACTACGAATCTAGCCAGCCGTGGGCTCCGTAGTTACCAGCTGTGTCTAGCCAGCCGTGTCCTATCTAGTTAGGTGCGCGTTCACATAAAAGGGGAGGTATCTGGAGCATTCGACCAATCACAAACATGGAGAAGGTACTGACAGCGCAGCGTCATACTTCCTGAATGAAGTAGCCTATAATATTAGTCAAATATGAAGAAGTTAAACTTTAAACATCCATGACTCAAACACTTTATCCAGGACAAAAGCCACATAGCTGCACCTGCAAGGTGAATACAGCTGGTAAAAGAAAAAGTGTTTGAATGCGTACATTAACAGGTTTATGATATCACTGCCCCGTCCAAGACACGATGAGTGGATCTGACTTTAAATACATTTGACTCGAGTGTTTCGTCAACTTAATGTGTTGCTTAAAATAATACTTCTGCATACTGTATGTGACACTGTAAGCGTTGCACGGCCAGATACGGCTCAATAAGTTGAAATAAGGAAATATATGATACATTATGATGTGATATGAATGATAATGGGACACATTGACATCTGCACTCACAGTGCCGCGGACTGTAGGCTACGTAATGTTACTTTGATCCGGTTACTTATGTTGTGGCAGATATTTAAGTAAGCTTTCTTAACGCTAATGTTATAATAGTCAGATTGCTCTGAAGATGGGAGGTGATATTCTATTCATTTGACGGTGACGGATCTTTGATTTTTGTTTGGGGGGTCTCTTCCAGCAGTCCGTCGAAACACCCAAAACAACCCCAAAAACAGCAGTGTTTTGGGAATAGGCCTATATGACAAAACACAATGAAACACCTAAGCTTATATATTCAGAGTTCATTCATCAATTGACGATACCAAGAGGCTATATATTGTTTAACAAGAATATATATCTTGCGTGCAAAACCTTGAAAAATAAAGATATTATTGAGTATTTCCAGTATTATTGAGAGAACGCGCCCTCCGGCGCCCTCCGGAGGGCGAAAGGAAATACAGAAAAGCTACCGTTGCAGGAAAGACGGCCGGCAAAAATCACAGACTGTGTGAACGTGAACATTAAATTAGAATATCACCTCACATCTTCAGAGCAATCTGACTATTATAAAATTAGCGTTAAGAAAGCTTACTTAAATATCTGCCACAACATAAGTAACCGGATCAGAGTAACATTAATAATAAGTACAGTCCGCGGCATATCACTTCATAATGTGTATCATCAGTGTCGACTGGTCATTAGGGGCACAGCCCCACCTAGTGTCAGCAGAAAGTATTACAAAATATATAAAATATATTTTAATATCATGTTTAATCATCTGATTCGTCTGTACATTGCTGTTTTAGTCTGTGCTCTTCTAATTAGTGTCTACAGTGTGAGCCTATTGAGCTGTTTAGAGCCAAGTGGGACAAAACCCGATCCTGCCCCTCCCTCTCCCTGTTTAAGTCAATGGTGACTGTAAAAACACTGCGCATGCTCAGAGTATTGTCCTATTTAATATGTGTGGCAAAAAAGTAATGACCATAGGGGCATAGTGCTGCCAGAGCCATATAATAGAATATTCTATATTATTCTAATATTCTATTGCTCTGAGTGCTGCCATCCCCACCATACGTCATCTCACATAATTCAGAGCTGATTGGCTGTAAGTACGTGTGCCGCGAAAAGTGAGGTGTGTGAAGAGGAGACGAGAGAGCTGCAGTGACGCGTCCTAAAACCCGGAAGTAAACTGCGCATGGCTTCCCTCGACAAAAAAGCAATGATATTTCTCCATAGGACTTTAGAAAATAGCTCAAAATAAGATCTGTGGGAAACAAACCTGTTAGATAAATGCACGTTTTGTTCAGCCGGATAATATCCACATGTCTACCCTACTTTTATAATTTTCGAATCATAAATCTATTGATTAGATTAGATTTATGATAGACTTTTGAAACTACAAGAACATAAGGACTTTTACAAAAAAGTAAGAGATTTTTGTCCAGAAGGATAGGCAAATGGACTTCATCTTCATGTCAAGGTAAGACTGCAATTTTATTGAAAATGGGATCTTACTAAGAGAGAACAATTCAATATTTAAATGATAAAATTACATTTTTTGGGTATCCTTTTGTTGAACTGTCTGTTTAAAATTAATTGAAGCATCAGACAAAAAAAGCTTTTGAAAATAATATTTATATATATAATATTTGTAAACCTGAAGAGTCAGTGCCAGTGCCTCACCAGCCATGAACCTCACTGCAGAAGCTTATAGACATCTAAGTTTTTTGTGCCCCACCACTTTTGTACATATAAAAACACCACTGTGTATCATATCTCCTTATCTGAGTCAGCTGAGCCGTATCTGGCCGTGCAACACTCACAGTGTCACATACTGTATGCAGAAGTATTACTTTAAGCAATACATTAAGTTGATGAAACACTCAAGACAAATGTAATTAAAGTCAGATCCACTCGTGTTTTAGACGGGGCAGTGATATCATAAACCTGTTAATGTACGCATTCAAACACTTTTTCTTTTACCAGCTGTATTCACCTTGCAGGTGCAGCTCTGTGGCTTTTATCCTGGATAAAGTCTTCAAGTCATGGATGTTTAAAGTTTAATTCTTCATATGTCTAATATTATAGTTTACTTTTCATTCAGGAAGTATGACGCTGCGCTGTCTCCATGTTTGTGATTGGTCGAATGCTCCAAATACCACCCCTTTCATGTGAACGCGCACCTAACTAGATAGGACACGGCTGGCTTGAGCGATCTACTTGATAACCCGCGTCGTAGTACCGTTTAGCAAGAGCGCGTATGTTTTGGATTAGGCCAACTGGCTAACTCAAACATATCCAGGTTATAGGTTGAACCAGCTTCGTAGTACAGGCCCCAGGGGTGGCTGGATCAAGTTAGCTACCTAGCTAGTAGCTAGCACATTAGTTAGCATTACAGCCGTGTCATTTTTATCTGCCTTAATATGAAGTAACATTAAGCAACCCAAAATGTTAAACAGTAAGAATCATATTTCGTGAACCCTTTGAAGAGTACTGTCACCGGTGTGATCATTCTATAATACACAACGGGATCGAAAGATAATCTTTCTCTCTCTGAAATAGGGGTTGCGTTCCAATAGTCCATTTAGTTTAGGAACCTTCCTAACCAAGTGAAATGACCCGGAAGTACGTCAGTGGCAGCCATGTTAAGTGCCGTTCCAATTCTCCAAATGAAAGGAAAGGAGTTTTCAAACTTCCTTTATAACCTCCTTTAGCGTAGGAACCACTGGACCTCCCTTGATGAAAGGAGAGGAGAAAATGCTGCCCCACAATGCCTTGCAGCCGCAGCATTTGCCGTCACTCAACAGTCGGCCGTTCACGGAAACAACCGATTATGACCGAGAAATTATATCATGAACGTTACGGTGCTTATTAAGCATTTTAAAACGTATGTGGTAAGTTGCCAAAGTGCTTTGTTCTGAACGTTCATCAGTATTATAATCAAAAAGAGAAATATGAACGTTAGTTTTTACTGAAATTATCAAATAAAGTCAACATTTCACAGTCTTTACTGAGCTGTGGGGAGTTTGTTCAACTTTTAAAAGATGTTTGAATGGTGATATAGGCTACACATGATAGATGTTAAGGACTAACGTTTATAATAAATACATTTGTATTGATTTTAAGATATTTTCATAGTTCATACAATACGTATTGGGATCATTTGTATTAATGTGGACCGGAGTGAGAGGGTGACGAGCATAAGTTTCACTTTCCTTTTTTATTTCAATTCCAACTTTGGTCATGAAGAATATGTTTCTCTGTTGTCCACGTTCATAAAGCATAAAACAACAGCATCAGAGCACGGTGCAGAGTCTCTAGATGAGTTTACAGTAGTCCCTCGTTCTTATTAAACATCCATGTTGTAGTCCGCTGTATAGAAAACTGTAGTTTCCATAGTTTCCCCACAGCAGCAGACGCACATTCATGACGTCCGCTGGCGCATCATAAACACGTCGGATAGTGAAAGTGCATTCGGATTCTCTAAAGTACCGCAGTCTCTTCTCCTAAGTCCTTTTGAATTCTGCTATCCACTATCCCTTAACCCCGTGACGTTTCACTCAGAGGTCAAGGAATAGGAGATAGGGTTAGAATTTAGGAGCTGATTTTTGGATTATCGGAACGCAACCAAGGTCCCATGGAGGTCCACCGGAAGGGGAGGGACTTCGCCACTCTATTGCGCTGTCGGGTGCTGACCAATCACGAAAGCATAATTTCTTGACTGGCAGCAAAAACAACCAATCACAGCAGTGCTTCTCTGGCTGGCTCTGTCCAATCACAAACAAGAAGTGTTCTCCCTAAAGGAATACCCTTTCCGTATAAATTGAAATGCTGTGGTGTTTTCTCAAATGCTGTGGTGTTTTGTGAACCTTTGTGTGACCTTTAATATGAGCTCAATCTGGCTCATCTACAAGTGAGTATGTGTGCTTAAAGACTTTAACACTAGAGGGCAGCAGAGCCACTTCTAATAATTTCAGTGAAGTTATATAAAATACGGTTGCCGTTTTACATCAAGTCAATAGATGTCAGTAGATCATAACTAATGTCTGTAGAATGCTTTCAAGATAACTATTGCAGGAGTAGGTTTTATTTAAGTAATTCTGATGACATAGTCAACCGCATATAGATTATTCGTAGGTGAAAATCATTCGAAATTGTTTGCTGTTTCACAAAGCATTGTGTTGAGACGTTTGCAAGATAAAACTGCCAAAACTGTCAGTTTGTTTACATCATGTTTCGAGAAGATAACTTATATCGTTGTGAGAAAACATTAGACGGTGTATATCTCAGCAGATAGCACTAATGATATGCCAAGGTAATGAGAGCATCATTTTGAGTATCCACAATGCTGATAAAGCTCCCCTTGTGCTCACAAAGATGTTGACAGCACAAATCTAGACTAGCCTACTTTCTGAGGCAGCCCACTGATGACAAAAAGGAATTAAGATAAATTGTTCTTCTAGCAGATCAGCTCTAAAGCATCTGATTGCACTTTCACAGTTGACTTTTCGATACAACTTTAGTTATGGTTTTCCAGTGTGAGTTTTAAATCCAGTGAATCTTGGTTGGCAGTGCAAAAGATGAAAGCCTGAGGATTATGACACTGACATTTAGCTGATAGAAAATCCATTTGAATTTCGAATTTGTATACATACTACAACAACGTGATTGTGCTCAACCCATTTCTTTGCTCTGCTCATAAAGATCCCTTATGCCTTTTAAACACGATAACGATAAGGTAAGTATAACTGTCAGAGAACCCTGTATGAACCAAAACCTTCAGACCAGCAATACCTCAGCAGCACATAATGGGATTTTCTGTCATTAAGCTTACACCAGAACAGTCATACATGAAAACTACTGACCCACTACTCCACTTAAACCCCCCTTTCCCACATTTCAACAGCTTCCAGGTTTATGTTGCGTTACAACTGTGAAACATGCCCACTTCCTGCATCTTCTGCCTGTTGGCCTTCACAGAAAAGGCTCATAAAACATATTAAATGTTTAGCCAGCTGGAGGTTGGGAGATTTATTGCCTTCTGGAGGTGCACAGGTTTGTAGGTAAGCTGCAGCCTGAGGACAATATTCCAGTGTTTATGCTCTTGGTGAGCAAAGGTCACGGAGAGGGGTCATGCCACTGCAGTTAAGCTTATTTTTCACAAAAGAAGGGCTCACATTGAAATCACCCTTTGCACTTTGGACCTTCATGTCTCCCTTGTGTTCTCTACCTTTTTAAAAATCAATTTTTATGAACACTTTTTGGTGGGAAAAGCATTGGATTTCACAAAAAGTACACTCGGAAAACGTCGCTTGGCCATTTTATCCCCTTTAGCATTGCCAAATAGCGATTTTACAGTTTTACACATTCTCCGCACTTCAAATTTCTGTTTTTTGTATTCTTTCTTTGTCATCGTGAATGCTCATGACAAATTATGTGTACTGATAAATGTTTTCGGAGTACACAATGTCTGAACCTTAGACCTGAATTTCTTTCTATCACAGCAGCTATCAAATGTCCCGTGATTGCAAAAGGGTTGCTTTACATTTTTATATACAAAGCCATGTTAGGGAAACTTCCATCTTATATCTGCTCCCTGATCCCACGGAAAATTGTAAGTGGCTACTGCCTGAGATCGAATGCTGTAGTTTTATTAAATGTGCCAACTGCTAGGACTGTCTTAGGGAAGACAGCTTTTAGATGTGCAGCTCCTCTGTCTTGGAATAGTCTGCAAATTAAATGGAAACTGAACAATCTGGTGCCACTAAATGTTTTTAAAGCTCTGTTGGATGCTACTCAATCGGAAGCTATTGGTACCTGTTTATGTGGATAATTATGTAAATGATGCTGTATGATGTCCTTTTGTTGTTCTATTTATGTTTTTATGTTTCATGTGGAACTACTTGAGCAGGTCTCCCTTGAAAAAGAGATCAATGATCTCAATGGGATTTATCTGTATAAATAAAGGTTTGAAATGAAATTAATAGAGCATTGTGTTTGATTTCTGTCAGAACATCTTAAGAGAAAGATATAAGGGAGTGCAGACGTGCTGCAAACAAGCTGCACTAAATGTTGACAGTACCACTATTTGTCTCTTTCAAACATTAGTTGCATGTTGCATCCATATTGATGAATTGCAGAAACACCTCCGGTAACAGCAGGCTTCCCTCAGCAGCACTGTGTTACAAAACAACTACAGGCTTCTGGTACATCAAATATGATCAGTGTACACAGTCTCTCTTTGTTGACATGTTTAAGCAGATTATAACATCGCTCTTGTTCACACAGATATCAAGCTGCAGCGATGACTGACACTGATGTTCACGATGCTACGATACACTGTAAAGGTCTGGAGATTAGAGGCAAACATGAACTGCTAACCTCAGATGTCTTCTTGTTTAAATGCACACTGACAAATCACTGCTGCAGCCACACACACACCTGCAATCACAAGCATCCCATCCGCTCTAAACCGGAGCATGGCGGATCTGTTGATGTGGTCCTGTTTGGATGTGATTGTGTGTGAGAACACTTTCAGTTGAGTGAGTCGGCAGAGGAGGGGGGTGGAGGGTGTAATCAAGCTGAAAAGATTAGGGGAAGACGAGCTGCTGAGGATCTATGCGAGCAGACATTGGTTATATAACCCTAGCCCAGTTCACTCCGCTACCAAAGGCGGACTTGGAGGAAGGAGATTTACTGAACTGGGGAGAATCCTTGTGTTTGAACAAAAAATGAAGGAGGTCATTGGTTATCTGCACGCAGTGTCTGTCTAATAACAAAGGGTGTCTAACTCTAATTCACAACTCTATTTCCCCAGGTCATTATGGAGGTAACAATGAGGTGTGTCAGAATAAAAGCATTGACCTTATTTTTTCTCAGAAAAAAAAAAATCCAATGATTTGTTATTATTGACTTTAGTGTCCATCTTTAGTTATTGCTTCATTGCACTGGTGAGTACAACAACATATTTCAGGTCCTTTGCCTGCAACCCAGCCAGTGTTTACTCAAGATTGGTCTCTGAGTACCTTTGGACACGTGATATGATCAGAAAACACTTCAAACTTCATTTCAAGTGTTGATGGTGGTGTTTTGGTCTTACATGTGCAATGCAGGAGAGAGGGTGTCAATGCTGTACAGATTGTAAAGCCCCCTCAGGAATATTTAAAATGTGTGATGTTGGGCTGTGTCAATAATCTGTTATGTGATTTGATGCATGTGCAAGCCTTGTGACTGCTGGGCTGTTTCTGCTGGTCTCTATGAAAGGAGAAGTTTTAGGGCGACTTGAGGAAGAAAGCTCCTCGCATATAACGGGGTAAAGATACAGCAGATTTGATCGAACCCACCAAGAGTCCAAATAGTAAAGCTACAGTGCTCTGCATACCAATCGCTGGTGACAATGGGTCCCAACTCCTCCATTCACCCTCAGTAAGTGGCAGTTTATTCAAGTGGCCCGGCTGTTGCATAACCTCACTTTTCACATCTATATGTTTCGGAACTCAGGGACTGGGTGTCTTTGACCTGTTCTGTGAATGTTCTCCTGTTGCACATGACCCTATGTTTAACAAAATAAATCAATAGACAGACTGAAAATAGAACGGCGGTGTGCCAATATGTGTAAAGGTGATGACTGTACAAATATACTTTTCAGTCCATCAAGTCAAAACAATATTTTTCGGATTGAGGGTACAGTAGGAAGTTCACATAACTGAGAAGAGTTGCACGTGATTTCTAGAAGAGCACATCCCCGAGATAATTTTCTTTTTTATACATAATGTTTGATGAGACAGCTGCATGTTATGGTGCAGGCCAATTTGAATCAATTGAATATTGTACTACTGGGATATCCTGGGGTGCAATATGTCGATAAACAACATGTGGTACTGAAGGATCCCAGCAGAGGCCCCCATTTTTCATAGAAATGGCATTGAATGAATAACATTTCTCCACAGCAGACTGCTTCAGACCGGTTTGTGTGGTCCACATTTGAGGGAGGTTGTCATACTCGAAAATTCCACATTGGACTCAGCTGTCAGCTCTTTCTTGGGCCTGATTGCACCAATGTGATCTGGACATCAGTTATGAATTGACAAGTGAAGCACCTCTGATTGTTATCTGTGCATCAGCTGTTGCATAAAGGGAACTCCTGTGATCTGTGTTTTTGGCAATATTCTGTCATTACAATGCAGTGCAGATAGCTACTTATTGTGCCTTTGTCCCCGCATGCTGTTACGTCTCCTCTTGTGGTTTAGTAATACTTTGATAACAGCCTGCCATGTGTGTCGCATCACTGGAGAAAGGATGATAGGTAGTTTTGTACTTGTGCACTGTTCAGTTTACCACTTAAATATACATTGCATGGAATAATAATGATATGACCGTAAGAGGAGACGGCTGAGGAATGACCCCTTGATTAAATTAAAGTCCTCCTCACAGGATCCCTACAAGCCATGTGTTGCATATCAGGTATTCACTGAGACGTCTTTAAATAAATGATGACATGATCTTTGATGGACACTAAAGAAGGCCACTGTAGAAACTGAAAGTCCCTTTTTCCAAGTTCATTAATTTTGAGACAGTAGTCCTGCAAAATAACGAACGTGCACATGACCAATGAGGGCACAAGATAAGTTTGTGCACAGATGGAAGGCTGACAGGCAGGTAGGCCATCCAGTTATTTTAGCCGGGCCGGCTAAAATGATTGGTCGTGCTCTTTACAGTACTACGGCTTCCACAGATGACTTTTTTTTATGGATTTATTGTCAAAGCACTTAAGATATTCATTGCTATCGTGATGTTAAGAGCATTCGATGGAATATAACAAAAAGTGTATCTCGAGCCGGTTTCTCAAACTTATCTACCCCACCTTTAAGGAGGCAGCACCGAGTTGGCTAAAGTGTAGGGAGGTAAAATCACATTTTACCAAAGCAAAGCAATAACTGCATTTAAAAGTCACTTTACAACAATTTTGCTTGAGACTTTCTTATTAAACACCTCACACCCACCGATGTATGCAATGTTTTATGATGAGCGGTTTATGTGTTTTATTTCTTAATGTGTGTCCTTACTGTTAGGCTGTGATTGTTGTTCCCTTATGAGTACACTAAGGCAAATACCAACCAACCAAGATTGAGGATTGCATTTTGAACAACATATTGTTTCCATGCCAGTTTTTGCAGCAATGTTATCCTGAAATAATTTGAAGCTATACATTCTATACTTTCACTCCTTTTGGGCCTCCCTCTATTATAATTAACAGAACACTACATATCTCTTATATTTTTAAACAGATATTATCATTATTATTATTGATCAGAATGTCACACATAAAGAGTATAAAGAGGAAAACGTACTCTTCCGGTTGGAAGAAAAAGGTCTGATTTAGCGTTTTGCTGGTAAACACTGGCCACCTGTGGAAGAGAGGAAGTCTCCTCGCTGTGCGGCCCTTAGGCAAGTTTCACAGCAGAGAATCGGTTTGCCATGGCAGCGGCGATCGGCACACACGGCACTGTGGGGGTGCTCGCTCTGTGTCAGCACTCATTACCATCTGAGCCTTGGTGGACCTCTCTTCCAGGGCTCCTTTACAGGGAAATAAAAGAGAGATGCTTTACACTTTAATGACTTTCCCACAGTGGCTCTCCAAAAAACAGCTCCCCTTAAATTGCTTTGCCCTGGTGGAGACCAGAGGAGAGTCCCCAATGCTCATCAGAGGAAGGGAAATACTGAGTCCACTGTCTGTCCACTCTGCAAGGCCAGCCAACAGGGGGGGAATAATCAGGTCTTTATGTGGCATGGGGCCTACAGGGGACAGCCTCAGTATTGTCCCCACAGCCCCCTCTCGTATCCTGGTCTGATTGTTCCTCTGGGTCCAACACATGGTCACGTTGCAAAACCCCCACAAACCAAAACTTGTGCACCGACTTCCACCAACAACAAGTCCTGACCCATCAGCCAGGGGACGTCCAGTTTAAAGTAAACACATGAAGCAATGTGTTCTCTCACATCTAATTTAATAACAGTCCCTTTCTAGGTACTCTATCTTGTTTATATCACCTGTTGGCAGGTTATATAAGTAAATATGCAGAGCTGGGATTTAAGTGGCTCAACACAAGCAGCTGACAGTGTCTCCGTCCAAAAAAACTTTATTAAGGATTATCTGTCTTGCTGGAGTTGCCTGTTGACAGATGGGAACATGAATGAGTACCAGTGTGACACAGGACTAATATACATATTTCTACTTAAGGGAAAAGGGGAATTAATGTCAACATTGCTTCAAACACACAATCCACATGTCATCACAACATTTCATTTTTTGCCCCCTCTTTTCTCATGTTAAACACATTTCCCTGCAGTTCCTGAGTGATGTATAGGCTATTTATATCTATTTATTTTCTCCTTGTTGAATGAAGGCGAGGTTATGACACATTCTGGTGATGTAAGAGGCCTGTATGTGTGTACTTGGCATCTAGGATGTTGTATAAGACTGTACAGTATGATAAATAGGTAAAACTCAGAATAAAAATGGATACCAATCCACATTATAGTCATCGACCTGTCCTCCTAACTAACGAAGTTCAAAGTGTACATTTTTAAGTTAACAATGCTTATTTTAGCTGTTACTTTAAGTGAATAATTCGCTCTCTCTCTAAGTTGTATATTCTTGTTGCAATGTGTCAGCAAACAAGGCCCTGTTAAAGTGGATTACAGCCAGGGATGGCATGTGTTATAAAATATAACCCACGTTGTATATAAATCCTCCCTGAGCCGTTTGTGTATGTGTGTGTTTGTCTGTATTATAGCCAATAAGGAGGGTATGTTAAATATGTGCTTTGTCTAAGCTTTCCTTTAAAACACTTATGTCCTTCAATAGTAAAATTTCACATCAATTATCCTATTCTTTTAGCTGTGACTGCATACTGCATTTACCAATTCATATGGTGGAGTTCTTCTCATATCTAAAAACCCTTATGATTAATGGGTGACCTTTCCAAGACGTTGCCCTGTTGACTACCTTATGCATGCTGGAAAAATTCCCCACACTTGTTATAAATATAGTACTGAGTGATAGTGTGTTGAACTATCTCTATGGTGTCCTGACTTTTCCTTTAGTCACAATAAAGGGCTGCAACTAACAATCATTTTTCTGATTAATAGTTTGATAATAAAATATTTAAAAACCTCCATCTGGCTTTCTCAAAGTTCAAGGTGAGTTCTTGACATGTCTTGAAATGATTTCAGTTAATACAAAACAGAGAGAACAGCACATTTCCCTCATTGATGAGCTGCAAACATATTTTGTTTTTGTTTTTGAATAAAAAAGCGACATCAACAAACAATCGATTATAAAAAGAGCTGCTTATTATTTTCCTGTCGATCGACAAATTGTGGAAGCTCCAGATAACATGCTAAACTAAGAAGTAGAACATAGTTTACATTACACCTGCTTAACATCAGTATGTTTATTACATTTAGTATTAAGTGTGAACCTTAAAGCACCCCTGAGCCTCAGTGTAACCTTACACAGGTGCTATAGCGTGACTGTAAGCTATTGTCAGGAATTAAATGAGCAGTTATCTAATTTTCACAGGAGCAAATACAATAGGGGTGGCTGAGAAGTGCAATCGACAATTACAAAGTGTGAAAAACTTTAACAAAGCTTGAGACAAATTTACATTTTATAAAACAAATTTACATTTTCTAAAATAAATGTACATTAGCGAAACACTTTTGTAAAAATTGAGACAAATTTACAAGTGTCGAAACACTTTTCCCGAAAACACTTTAACATTTGCCGAAAAACACTTTAACATTTGCCGAAACACTTTAACAAACTAGAGAATCAAACTGGAAAGGGAATGCCCATCATACCAGAAGTGACGTGCAAGTGATTGACACAAACAACCGAGTCTGTTTTTCAGATTTCAGGCTCGAAAATGACATTCCCAGAACAAATGACCATATCTTCCCTTCTAAAAGCGTTAAATTAATAATCTTTTTTCTCAAAGTAATGATAAACCTGTGAGTTGGATGTAGAAAAGTCAGAATAAATATATATGTTTTTTATTTGAAAGAAAATTCAGATTGAACATGGTAAAAAACTGTAAATTATAGTGTCCGTCCAAAAAACATGTTGTACTTATAGTGAAAAACTAACCTTGAATGATAGGTTAGTAGACTAAAAGCTTTAGGAATCCAAAGTACAACATATAATAAGTACCCTGTATCAAGATTGATGCAAAAAAAGTGAAATTTGATCTTTTTAGAGAGGTTTAGCAAAAAGAACTCCACCTCTGGGGTGATTTGGGTGGAAATGGGCATTTTTGACGTTTCTCTGGAACTTATTGGTCGATTTTGATGATTGACATCTCTTTTTAACCGTTAGAGCCAATAGAATCGAAGGGGAATTTCCACATACACACACACACAGGTTACCATAAAAAAGTGGGGGCTTCGCGCATGCAGTTTGCCATAAAACGAAACCTATCTCACGCTCTGAAATCTGAAAACGGAAAAGTAGGTTTATTGCTTATGGATTATCAGAAATCATTTCAAAGTGACACAGACACATTGGATTAACCTATGGATTAACCTTCAGCAGCGTTTTTATCGTTAATGCCATTGAAGACAACTTCTGATCAGACAACGACTAAGGTAAGACATATTCCCGTTTTGGCTACCTAATTGGTGTGATGTCTGTTTTTGTTAATATCTTCGAGTTCTTATCATGGAGTGATGATATAGATACCTATCGATTCTGTGTCTTCTCATGATGCTAATCGATGGGTTGATGTGCAGTTATAATAAGTAATAAGGGTGTTATACCGTGTTTTCTGTGCAAAAGCCGTTAGCATTTGTTCGCTCGTGGTTAATTCAGAGGCTCAGCACTAGCTTTGTGTTTTTTTTTTGCAAAAAGAAAAAAAAGATTAGTTAGCTGAGTTTCTTCCCGTTACATGGATATAAAACATTCATAGTTTATTAAATATTAAGAAGCCCTCAGACACTGTTTCCTGCAGATGACGCGTTTTTCCCCCCAGTACCGGGGGGGTGGTCTTAAACAGGTTACCAAGTCAAATCAAAATCGACCAATAAGTTCCAGAGAAACGTCAAAAATGCCCATTTCCACCCAAATCACCCCAGAGGTGGAGTTCTTTTTGCTTTTTTTTTGTGAGCGACGGACACAGCACACAGGTGGCCTGTGTCTCTATTGTCATACAAAACACTTTTTAAAATGACTATTACAAAATATATTAAAAACTCACTATTTACTCTTCAGGTGGGTCGTGTGACTCTGGCACCTGTTCGACTTGTACCTCAATGCGAGGGCGTTTAAGAACAAATATATCCATCCGAAATATACAATTAATCCTAGAAGTTCTGCTGTCTGTCTGCAATTTACTCAGCGCGAGTTTGAGGACTTTTCACTGTGAACGTGACGTATCAGTAATGCATTCGGAGGCATTTTGATCTGACGCGGCCGCGCTGAGATTATAACGCGAGAGAATTTCCACACCTTTAGTGTATAAAACTCCCCTACTACTTAGACTATTCCTTGCACCCCTCTAGCATAAGCCAAAATGGTCTCAACCATATTGCGTCAGTAACGTGCACTTGTTGTTACAGCAGGATCAGTTTGTATGTTATGGACGCGACCGGTAGATTTTCGCAATCCGTGTTCTCAACATGCTTATTTAACATAATTGTTCATGGTCGGGCTAAGGTAGGGCTAAGCCATTTCTTGGTATGGCTGTAGCCTACCCCAGCCATACCCTGGCACCGCCACTGCACTTGGCCCAGGTGGTTTCCACCAGTGGCGAGCCGTCAGGGCCCTCTAGGCCCTCTTGAGGGCCTAAGATATTCTACAAAATAATATTTAAAAACATTAAAAACAATAATATTTTTTAAAATATTTTTTTTAGTTATATTTTTCATTAGTTTTACCAAAAATAACTTGATTTAATTGTATTTAAAATAACATTTCCAAAGAAACAAATCTTTCGAATCTGCTTATTCAGTTTCTGTTGGAATGTGAAGGGTTAAATGAAAGAAGCTCGTCTCTGCGAGTTTGTGAAGAGAGGAGCTGTTGGACGTCCAGGCGGTCCAGCTATGAATTCACAGAGGTCCCAGCTATAGTAACTGAACGAGAGAGTAATGTCAAATGACAGTACAATTGACCAATCATATCTTCCCTCTAAATGGGTGGGTGCAGAGCCATATAATAGAAGAGTTACGACAACGGAAGTCCAAAAACGGTTATCGTCACGTGGTTCATGTAGACGAGGATCGTTCCCCGGAAGTTCATGGCGGGCAATGTGAATGCATTGATAACAGGAGATAGAACTACGATTTATGGTAATTATTAGTGAATAAAGGTTTTGATTTGCAATATTTATACAACAAATCGATATGTGTATGTATTTACATCAATACGTTTTAAAAAATAAAATAGAATTTGCTAATATTAAGTGATAATATTAGGATTAGTGTGAACGACTAGTTTACAGGCTAACAGTGCCTTGGTTAAAGAGCCTGTTGCTGTTTATTTATAGCTTTGAATTCTTTAAAACCAATATTATCTTCTTAAACTTGTATGGTAGTCAGGAGCATCACTTTCTAATGTTTATTGATATATTTAGAGGGAGGGGATCTAAAGTAATGCTTTAAAATTCAGATTAGATTAATTTCTACCATTTTCTTAAATTCATGGTAGTTTCAGTAATGCCATGGTAATTGAGGACACAAGTTATCTAAATGACTAATGTCATCTTTATGGCTTTCAGAAAGGACAGGAGACCGACAGGTGACTATCAAAGGACTAGCAGCAGCAGCAGCAGCAGCAGCAGCAGCAGCATGATGATGATGTTAAATGTGTTGTTTTAGGAACATCCATTGCAAATACATGGAATTCAATAAACATTGCATAGCATATCATGCAGTTTGTCGGTGCATTTTCCTCCGTGTTGTCTTGGTTTGCTGTGCTGCCTCCTAGTCGCCACCATGGTTTGCCGTGCTGCCTGGGGATGCTCAAATCGCTCCGAGAAAGGAATACGAATGTACGGCTTCCCCACTGACACAGAGCGGAGGAAAAAATGGCTGGCTCAAGTCAGCAGGAGCAATTTCACGACCAACAGCAAAAAAATATGTGATGTAATTATATACAAACACTGCATTTTCACTTTTTCACAAAACGAAAACCACACCATTGGGAAAGCTTAATGTTTGGTTTAATACAAAAAAACAGCGAAAGGCTTGACAAACACTGAGAGTGGAGACTCAGGGTGCAGGGTGAGGGTCTCAGTGCAGGTATTCAGGCTCCATTGAATCCCCCTCTGGTTATTGTGCTGAAAGAGGGAGTAACAGACAGGAGAAAGGGTTATACACACCTATATAGCACACCTATTGGATGGAAAATTGCCTTGGGGAGATAAGGTGTGGTCTTTGTTCCCAACTGAAGTTATGGAACTTTATTATTTGTGAGTTTAACAAAGTATGACAAATGGCATCAGTAACAGATGTGATATGAATTTCTATAAAGTTGTCTCACATTCGGTCATATTTTATATACAGTATGTAATGAGTATAACATGTCCAGTAAGTATAAAGTGTTTCCTAATACTGTGTATTCAACCACTATGGAATATGTATGTGGGCAGACACAACTGAGTTGTTCTGTGTGTGAAGTAACCTCAAGTCACTCCGCAGGCACATTTTGATGCAGACCAGTTTGTCAAGACAAAAAAGGGCAAGACTAGGCTGAGAGCAGAGGCTATACCCACCATCTTCGTGCATCGCCCTGTGGTCAAAAAGAGAAGGGCCCCTGCACCACGATTCACCCCGGGACCTGTATCTACAAAGCCCATAGCTCATGATCACAGCTATAGTGTGAAAGGTGACACAGGTATAATAAGTATGAACTCTTAGTAACAAAAGTAATATTTCTTATTTTTAAGTGGTTTTAAGAGCCAAGAAGGAATCACCAAAAAAGCAAAGGCTGCACTAAGAAAAATCAGGAAGGAAAATGCAGCTCTCAAGACAACAATGAAAATTAGGGACAAGAAATATAAGAAAACGTTTTCAAAAGACCAACTTAAGGCATTAGGCAGACTCACCACAAAGGGGATGAAATGGAGCAATGAGACAATTAAGAAGGCTTTAAAAATTCGCTTTGGGTGCGGACCAACGGGTTACAAAACTCTGCAGGAATTGAAGATTCCCCTTCCAGGAATAAGGACACTGCAAAGAAGGATGCAATGTGTTAAGTTTGAGCCTGGTGTGTTGACAGAGGTCTTTGATTTCCTAAAATTGAAGGCAGATTGATTGACAGACCTTGAAATGGAGTGTGTGTTGACCTTGGATGAAATGGCAATCACACCAAGTGTGGAGTTAGACATGATTACAGGCAAACTGTATGGTGATGTGACTTTACCAGGTCACACAGGGGTGGCAACACATGCTTGTGTGTTTATGTTGGCTGGAAACACAACACGGTGGAAGCAAGTAGTGGCATATCATTACACTGGCAATTCTACCAATGGAGCAGAGTACAGGCCAATCATTATTCTATTATATGGCTCTGGGTGGGTGTTATTATCGCGGACTTTATGACAAGTTCCACCCGCTGTGAAACTTTTCTTGTTTCCATAGCAACAACAACTTCCTGTCAACAGCGTTAACTCGCCTTCAAAATAAAAGCATGCCAAATTACACTTAAGACATACAACTGCAACGAAAGTAACAAACACAATGCAATATCCTTTTCAATTTAAAAGAACACAAATAGGGTTATTTACAGGTGTTGTTTTGTGTGGTAGAGGGTCGCTTTCATTGATGCGTTTTGCACCCCGGGCCGTTGTTTTGATATTCCGCTGAAGTATACGCTGTGACTTAATAATTCGAGGGAAGGGGGGTCAGAGGGCCTAGGTATAAAAGTCACGGCTCGCCACTGGTTTCCACAGAACGGACAAAACATGTGTAACGACCATAAACACACTCATACCGTCCATAGGTACCGGCGGTCTATCAGCCAAAAACAAACTTAAGTTTGTGTCAATCACTTGCACATCACTTCTGGTATGATGGGCATTCCCTTTCCGGTTTGATGCTCTAGTTTGTAGTGTTTCGGCAAATGTTAAAGTGTTTCGGGAAATGTTAAAGTGTTTCGACACTTGTAATTTTGTTTTATAAAATGTAATTTTGTTTTTATAAAATGTAAATTTGTCTCTAGCTTTGTAAAAGTGTTTTGCATCTTGTTAATTGGTTTTTGTTAATGTTAAATTGTTTTTTCTTTGGTAAAAGTGTTTTGCTAATGTACATTTGTTTTATAAAATGTAAATTTGTCTCAAGCTTTGTTAAAGTGGTTCACACTTTGCAATTGTCGATTGCCGTTCTCAGCCACCATACAATAGTGGCAAAAAACAAAAGTGACCTTGGGAGAGTTGAAAAGTTAATGTTCGAACAATAATTTGTTTCTGAGTAGGCCAACCCAGTGCGCAGTTGAACAAAACTCTTCCTAATCTGATTACAAGTATTCACCTGTCGGAGTCCAAAGGGAAAAAGACTGAGAGAAAGAATGAGAGAAAGAATACATGAAACTGGAAACCAGACATTAGGACGTGTAACTGAGATGAAAACCATGTCAAAGTCCAGACACGTAGACTATTGTTGTAACACCTGGTCATTAGGAGGTTTAAACCAAACAAGGTCTTTTTTTTTTACTGGAGATGTGATCGTTGCTGAATAAGATAAAAAAAATCTATGATCACATCCTTTATGTTTAAAAGACCATTGAGCATGTACAAATATAGCTTTACAACTGCTCTAAAAGGCTGCCAGGGTTCAGAGTGGACATAAAAAGTCAGGCGACACAAGGATGCAGCTGTTTCCTTGGCTTTCCCTGACTCATGGCTTTGACACAGCTGACTCATGAAGAACAGAGTCACCTCCCCTGCATCATGCTCACTTACTGCTTACTAAGACGTCTGATTCTCTGAAGACACTTGAACTGGTGGTTTTTCCTTTACGTGTTTGTAGATGTCATTACTGTAGAAGAGTACGATTAAAATTGGGAAGGGAGGATTGGTGCTATACTTTGAGTGTTCACAAGCATAACGTTTTGACAAAAATTGTAGTTAGAATATCAAATGGTGGAGACTTTTAACATGGGTGCATACAGTACAATTACTTCATGAAGTATTTAAAATCATGCAAGTTTAAAACAAAGCAAACAACTGTTTTAAAAAAACGGTCAATGAATGTCAGAGATGGGGTCGTTACTAAAAAAAAGTAATATATTACACTACTTCGTTACTATCTACATAAAGTAATTCGTTACTTTACTCGTTACTTTACTCGTTACTTTACTCGCAGGGGGCCCGCCCCTCCCTACAGGCAGATCACGCAGACTGCTAAAGTTTAAAATGTTCTCTTTAGTTCAGTTTCCATTGTCGCATAACGGAGCGTCCACACTACAGCTCCAAAAATAGCTTGGAGCTGGGCGTGTCTGGAGCTTGGGGATTTTATTCAAGCAACACGGCCAACAACCAATCACATGAATCTCCCGCCCCCGACATACAAAGCAAAAACCCCCGGGGATTTTATGCGAGCAATATATATATATAAACTCCCCAAACAGGCGAAAACCTACCAGTTTCCCCACTGTCTCTGCCACCTCCCTCCATGCCTGGTTCCTCCGGTTTGTATCCCGGGAGGTGAAGAGGGTCTGGTCATACAAAACCGGGTGATTCGCTACGGCGATAGTTAGTTTCTCCTCCGACTTTTTTTGAAAATATAGAAATGAACGGCGGGATATCTCTCCCAGCTTAGACGCGGTTTGATTGGCTAGCGCTTCAGCTGTCAGATTTTGGGAAACGGGATTTGATTGGCTGGTGCTGGCTACTCCGGCGTCCAGGCGACCAGAAGTTGAACAATGTTCAACTTCTGGTCGCCTGGGTCGCCTGAGACGCCTCGCTCGGCTACCCACAATTCAGTTCGGCGAAAAAGCGCGGCTACGTGACGTCACCCCATTGAAAGTGAATGGGCAGCTTGGAGCTGCTTGGAGCTTTCGACGCTCTCGACGCTGTAGTGTAGACGGGCCGTAAGACTGATCCAGATAGCTCCTGAATGTTTTCCTATCTGACCATGGCTGTCCTCTGTCTCCTGCTATCTGACCGTGGCTGTCCTCTGTCTCCTGCTATCTGACCGTGGCTGTCCTCTGTCTCCTGCTATCTGTATATTTTGCGCAGTCTATCTCTGCTCACGCTGTTGCGTCAGCGTGTTCTCCTGCGTGTTGGCCATGTGTTGCACTGGAGCCAGACTTCAGCCGAGCACGTACGAACTGCGCATGCGTGAGTGGCAATAACTCTCCTTACCAGCAGGCAGCGGTAGTGTGTATTCGTCATTCAAAACAAGCAACAACCGGAAAACAGAGAAGAAGAACTACGTGTGTGTGATATAAATAAACAACAGCTATGTGCGTTAGCTTCACCTAGCATGTGTTCTTTGCAGGTGTTTGTTGAGGTTTGATTATGACTGATTTTAGAAAGTAACGAAGTAACGCGTGTCGGGGCAATGTTAGTAACTGTAGTGTGATTACTGGATTATAAAAGTAGCGCGTTACACTCCGTTACCGACAAAGTAATATTATTACAGTAACGCGTTACAAAGTAACGCGTTACAACGCGTTACAAAGTAACGCGTTACACCCAACTCTGATGAATGTGCACATTAACAATTATATGTCATGATTGTAGTCTTTCTTTTCATCACCTGAAGGAAAGGTGACAAAACTACAGCTGCTCTTATTTATCACCTATAGCTTTAATAGGACTGAAATCAGGGAAAGTTAGTTTGGCACTGGCTAGTAGCCTAAAGCTATGATATGTTGTCATATTGAACAACTGGCTTGTGTGTTGTCTTCCCAGGAGTTGGGCTCTAGGTTCAGTTTTAAAAAACGGGTTTGTTGTTAGCTTACTGGAGTTTGCATTGTGACACACCAACCCAGTCTCACGGCATTTCGTGTTATAGTCACGACATTTAATCTATTGATTCGTGTTCACCAACACGATTTCCCCCTTTTTTTCGTGTCACACAGATCGATTTTAAAAGCAATATATTTCTATTGGTAGTGTGTTTCGTGGCTGCAACACGTCGGGTCTTGGAAGACCGGAAGCTGTGTGGTTCATAAAAACATGTTCTTATTCAATATCAAACCACGATTATTGTTTTTAAAATTTAAATATTTACAACAATAAACACACAATTATCCTTGTTTTTATTTATTTGTTTAATTCTATAATCTCGGGCTTATTTGCCGTCCGTCAGGAACTGAATTTCAAAATAAAATAACCGGAAACAGATACACACCCACTGAACTGATTACCCAAGATCCTCAGCAATCGTTGAAGCTCGGTGATTGGATTGTTTAGCCACAATGCACGTGGGGATATGGTGTTAATGCGATATGAAATCCGAAAAACATAAACAAAAAAAAGAAAATAATACTTTAATCCGAGTGTGCTTGCTTTTCTCTTTGAAAGTCATCACATGACGGCATTGTAATACACGGTTCGGCTGCATTAAATATTACATATCTGCCGTAGTTCTTTATTTATAGAGCCCTGATTAGAAGACTTCTGGACAAACTGGAAGAACTGCCACCGAAACTGAATACGTGACGTGGATCATAAATATATCAGCAATATCTTCAATTTCTCTTCACACAATACGTCTCCTTGCAGTATCAATAGTAATTCGGTTGACTTTTATATTTGATCCAATTGGTAGATAGGCTGTATTTACACAATAACGGTGCACAGCTGATATCAAACCTTTATTTAACCAGATTGGTCCCAATATGAATGAATGAAAACTTTATTACAGACTCAGGGTCCAGATAAAGGACAAGACATTACATAGATAAAAGACAAGGCATTACATATAATAAATTACATACACAGCATAAAAAGAATTCATAGAATAATTTAAATCAGTGTCCTAGATAGACAGGGACTTTTTTTTGTAAAGATATTACTGATTTTCTTTGAATATAATAATGTAAATACTGAGTTGAAAGAATAGTCAGGGGTTTTGGGTGATGGGAAACACATCTATGGAATCAGAATGTCAATAGCTTACCATTAAATGACGGATATAAAAAGAAAAAAAGATTTGAAAAATGCAGATTTCAGTATTCTGAGGCTCTGATTCCCATTTATTTTCCTCACGGATGGCAAAAAAAGTCAGACATTATACGATTTAAAATAAAAACAATAATCGTGGCTTGATATTGAGTAAGAACATGTTTTTATGAACCCCACAGCTTCCGGTCTTCCAAGACCCGACCGGACAAAAAGACGCCGTGCAGTCACGAAATATATTATTGTAATACATTGCTTTTAAAATCGTTCTGTGTGACACGAAAAAAAGGGGAAAACCGTGTTGGTGAACACGAATCAATAGATTAAATGTTGTGACTATAACACGAAATGCCGTGAGACTAGGTTGGACACACTGCGTTTGCATTTGTTAGCTAGCTAGCAGCAACTGGTTAACATTCATCAAGTATCACAGTGGTTTTGTTCAAGATAATGAACATGGTAAACATTGTAATTGTTGATCATAAGCATGTTGTCATTATGGGAATTGGAATGTAAGCATGTTGATCTAGGCATACCTCAAGCCTGCTACGAGTCGCTGCCTGAGACTGCTATAGTAGCGTTGATGAAAGATCTGACTTGTCAATGTGCTTTTTAAAACTAGCTTAAAAGCTGCATAGAGCTGCATAGGGGATAATTCTCTTAATTTACAATGAGCAACACACTTGAAAAATACCTTCCTTTTATTTCATGTTAATTTTAAAGTGGAATATCAAATGTTAAAACATCAATACTTGTTTTATCATTTGATGACAATACAGGTGAGGTGGAAGCTCACTTGCAGAGAATATTAAAGAGTCTTTTCTTTGCACTTATAAAACACCTCAACAGGCAAGTGCCATCTCTTTAAAGGATCATTTGCAATGTTGTGTAATGTTGTCATTCAGTTGAGAGGACTTGCCTTCTCAGCTGAGCTCAAAGGCTTTGAGAGGTGCCAGGATAGCTGTGCCCGGTGTCAGTGTCCCTCACCCTGTGATTGGCATAAGGAGAGCCATGTGATGCAGCCAGCATGATAGTGAGATCAGCTTTTAAAGAGGCCACAAAGAGACACAGCTTACACATACCCGCTCGATCAATGGCTCCTGTCATTTCATCTTCAGATCTTCAGTTTTTATGGAAACTGTTGCAACATCAGGAGGAACACAGCTTGACATCTTAATAACATTTGATTTGAATAATGCACCCGTGTGATGAAAAAGAGATTCACACATGTTATCGTAGATTTATATCCTCCTTTTCTATGAAAAGGAAAAATCTGACAGTTAGAACAGAGATTGTTTAGCAGATAAGTTTTGGCAGATGAGCTTTGTTTGACATTTAGTCTGTACTGGGAAATAATATTGT